>NC_044032.1:19224862-19405938 GCF_901765095.1 Microcaecilia unicolor | reverse complement strand
TGCCTGGAGGAAACTCTCCAAACAGTGTCACCCCCTGTCCTCTCCAGGTCCCTAAAAACTCAGTTTTCTCTCCCGCGGAACTCGCATTGCCAGTTATTGACAATAGCACAACTAGTCTCCGGATCTTGTCCCAATGGCCCAGTAACACCCTCCAGATTTGTCTCAAATGGCCGCAGCAACACACTATTTTTCACCGGAGGTGGCAACCCCCCTCCCCCCCCCCCACCCGAGTGCAATAACCAGCTCAGGGACCATGGTCTAAATACGCTTGTTCCCCTTCATATCGGTATTATGTAGATGTGCCCAAGACCCCGTCTTTCACATGTCTTATCAAACAAGCATGATTTATAGTCTTTCAATCAGGCATGCCCAACCCGCCTCCAACTGCGTCCCATATACATGACCACCACCTCATTTTTTATTTTTTCCCCGCCAGCAAAACCGTGCTACGTGCCTCTGCAAAGCCCTCAGAATCTTTAATCATCAGTTTAATTGGTAGAATCTGTAGTACATACAGCCATTTTGGGAATATAATCATTTTGATACAAGTGTACTCTGCACATAATGACAGCGGTAAAAGAATCCATTTTTCCAGTTGTGCCTTAGTTTCTCTAAGCAAGCCTGGGGCATTGGTTTTATACAGTTGTGCTGGGTCCATTGGGCATATGGATCCCCAAGTATTTAAATACCGTATTTGCTTGGCGTAACTTTGTCTGACTCCATATCTCTTGTCCTATTCCCTCATGTGCTAGGGCCTCCGACTTCTCTAGATTCAACTTGAACCCCGAGAAGTCTCCATATTCCTGAAGGCTCTCCATCAGCTGCTCCAGTGATCTCCGGGGCTCAGTAAGCAACACCAGCAAATCATCTGCAAAGGCTGCAGTTTGAATTCCTGGTCTTGAATTCGTACTCCCTTGATATCTACGTTGCTGCCTATTTCCCGCAGTAATGGGTCCAGCGTCAGC
The DNA here is from genome assembly GCF_901765095.1 of Microcaecilia unicolor. Lineage (NCBI taxonomy): Eukaryota > Metazoa > Chordata > Amphibia > Gymnophiona > Siphonopidae > Microcaecilia > Microcaecilia unicolor. Next base: position 19,404,973 of record NC_044032.1, on the reverse strand, counting down.
ACGAACAGAAGTGGTGAAAGTGGGCAGCCCTGTCTTGTTCCCCTACCTATGTTAAACCATTCTGAACACAGCCCATTCACGTTGATTCTCGCCCTGGGATCTTTATATAACGTCTCTATTGCCTGTACAAAGAACCCCTTTATGCCGTAAGCCTTTAACGTCGCAAACATGAAGCCCCAGTCCACTCTGTCAAAGGCTTTTTTCGGCATCAAAGCTAATTAACATGGCCCGCGTGCCCTCACTCTTCACTCTCTCCAATGCCCCAATTATCCGTCTCAGATTTTTAACTACTTTCCGGCCTTTCACAAAGCCCACTTGTGATTTCTCCAGCAATTCCGGCAAAAACCGAGCCAGTCGATTCGCCAATATCTTTGCTATGAATTTTGTTTCTGCGTTCAGCAGAGATATAGGCCTGTAAGACTCTGGCAGATGTGCTCGCCTGCCCGGTTTCAGAATGACTGTTATATTAGCCTGATTCAAGTGGCTGGGCATCTGTCCACGCACAATCACCAAATTAAATACCTCCGAAATTATTTGACCAATTTCCGGTCAGAGTATTTTGTAAAATTCATTACCGAGCCCATCAGGGCCTGGTGCCTTACCAAGTGGGCTTTGCTTTAATACCCCGTCTACTTCATCTTCTGTTATTGCAGCATTTAAAATCTTTAGGTCTGCAGTATGCACTTTTGGCACATCAACACTCCCAAGGTATGCTGCACTAGGCTTCACTACCTCAGTTTGTGGCTTATATAACTCTTCATAAAAGTGCTTAAAGATCTCTGCTATTTTGTTATCTTTATGTTTCAATTCTTTTTGCCTATTTACTAATGAGATTACTTTCCTGGAGCCCACCTGCTTATTTATTAATTTCGCCAAGAATTTCCCTCCCTTATTAGCAAATTTATACAGCTGATATTTATAAAACACTGCTGATTTCTGGGCCTGTTGTTGTAATAACTCATTAAGGGTTTGCTGCGCCTCTAACAACCGGGCCCGCATTTCTAACGTCTGACTATGGCCATATTGTCTCCTCAAAGATACCACCTTCTTTTCCCACCTTAGCACCTCCCGCCTCCACGCCTTCCTCTGGAAACTGTTATAAGCTATTATTTCCCCTCGGAGGACCGCTTTTGCGGCTTCCCAGAAAAGCACTGGATCTTCCCTATGTACTTCATTCTCCTTCTGATATCGTGCCCACCTATGCAGTAGTTGCGACTGAAACTTACTATCTCTATACAGGTAAGCAGGAAATCGCCACGAGAAGGTTCCCTGTGACTCTCTTTCCAACCTCAAGTCCACTGAGACCCAAGCATGGTCAGAAACCACTATTGGCCCAATCTTGGTCCCCATAACTTGTGTTAACAGCTCCCGTGCGATCAGTATGTAGTCAATGCGTGATAGCGTGGAGTGGGCTCTGGACAAGTGAGTGTAATCTCGTTCTAATGGATTTAGGGTTCTCCATACATCTACTATCTCCAGGGCCTCTTCCAGCATCCCCAGACCCCTCTGGCTCCTGGACAGCTCTCGTCCCGTCGGATTAGATCTGTCTAATCTTGGCTCTCTTACCTCATTGAAATCTCCCCCCATTATGATAGGACCCTCTCCCATATCCTGCACTCTACGCAAGAGTTGTCTATAAAATGACTTCTCAAAGTTATTAGGTGCGTATATGTTACATAGCAATAAAGGCTGCCTCTCTATTTCTAGGGCCACCAGGACATATCGCCCTCTCTCGTCCTTGATTAGCTTCTTAATTTTCACATGCAGTCCCTTGCGTATCAGGATTATCACCCCACCTTTCCCATCTACTGCTGGGGACTCCATAATTTCACCCACCCACCAGCGCTTCAACTTTTCATGCTCTTCTCGCGTTAGGTGTGTTTCTTGTAAGAAGGCTATTGTTGTTTTCTGGTCATTTAAGACTTTTAAGATTTTTTGTCTCTTTATTGGGGAATGTATACCCCCAACGTTCCATGTCACAATCTTTATTTCTGACACCTCTCAGTAGTAGCTTGACCTTCCACCGTCCGCTTCCAACTTATAACCACCCAAGAGATGTCCCAGCCTTCACCTCCCGGGCAATCCTCCCAGCATTCCTTCTCATACTCCCCCATTCTGCTGCTCCTCATCCATTTCCAACACTCATGCATCTCATTCATCCACATTCGTCCCACCCTCCTATCCCCCCCTTGTCCATTCCCCTTATACCTACCCTTCCCTCCCTTCCCCTCTCCGCCCACCCCCACCCCCTCTTCAACCCCTCTTACATACTTTACCCTAAACATGCCCTTAGGCATTACGACTTCCGTGTCCCCGGGATTAGGACACTCTCTTACTGCGCTAAGGGCTCCAGCCCTTTGAATGTCCTTATCACATTTTCAAACTTTATCATTAACTGAAAACTCATATGAGTCTTAACTTCAAACCAGCACCAACATATGCAATATCCATCTTGTAACCTCCTCCAGCCTTCTATTAGTGTGAATTCAACACCAAATCCGTCTGGCTCTGCTGGATCTGTTTCTTTCAGCCATTGTTCTCCCCTTGTTCTCTGCTCCCTGCTCTTGTTAACTTGTCAACGTATTCTCCAGCCTCCCTCACTTTGTCAAAGTATACCACTTGTCCATTGTTTATCACCTTCAGTCGCGCTGGATACAGGAGGCTAAATTTGTATTTGAGTCCAAACAGCTTAGAACAGATGGGCCCGAACTCTCTTCTTGCTGCAGAGACCTTCAGCGAATAGTCCTGGAAACATAAAACTTTCTTGCCTTGATACTGCAGCTGTTTCCCGGCTCTTAGGCTTTGTAAAATCTCTGTTTTATGTGCATAGTTCAAGATCTTTAGTATTGCTACCTGTGGCCTGTCCATATTTTCTCGCCGGTACCCCAATCTGTGTGCTCGCTCAATTTTCAAGTTACCAACGAGGTCTTGCTTCTCCACCGCTTCCGGCAGCCATTTTTCAAGGAACGTGCCTAGATTCTGTTCAGGCACACTTTCCGGCAGTCCAACCAGCCTCAGGTTGTTCCGCCTTGAGCGGTTTTCTAGGTCCTCTATCCGCGACTCCAATTCTTCCAGCCTGCCGATTATTTTCGGGCGCTCCTCCACCACCTTCCGAATCTCTTCCTCCGCCTGTCCCAGTCGCTGCTGCGCCTCGTGGAGCTCCGTGACCAACGTAGCCTGCCTCTCCTCCATCCCATCCAGCTTGTCCAGAATCAGTTGTAGTTTCTGCCCTACTGTTTGCTCCACCGCTGCCTTCACTTCTTCTGTAATTTCGGCGGCCCACAGTGAGCTGGGCGAGGGTGAGTCAGGGGCTCCTTTCTCCGCCATTTTGTTGTCTCCTGGGCGCGCTCGCTCTTTGGGTTCTTTCCGTCCCGTTTTTGCCGCCATCGCCGCAGGCCCTCCGTTTTCGGCCAGATTTCTGTTCTGGATGTTTTTATTTCTGTAGTCGATCGTCTTGCTGTGGTTAAGGACGCTGTTTACGAGCGCAGATTAATTAGTGTCCCGGAGCAGCTTCACCTTCCGTCTTGCTACTCCATTCCCCAACCGGAAGTCCAAACTTAACTCTATTTTTAAATAACTCATTGGTTTCAGCTACATTCAGTTCATATCTATCTATGAGTAGAACTGAATTCCACCAGAAGAGCACATTTCATTTGTATTTTTAAGTGCTTTCATTATTTCTCCTAATGCTATAGCAATTAGTAATTGTCACAATTGTAAGTCATCCTCAGCAAGATTTATTTCTGTTACATCTGTACATTTCCTCAGCTGGAACTTTCCACATAGGGACTCTTGCTGTCCTAAGCTCTTCTGATCGCACCCTGGTGACCTCTGTTTATCGCAGATTGAGGCAGGAAACAGCTCATTAATTAGTTACTAAAGGGTTAAGCTGGGGCTTGGGGTTTTTCCACACATATGATGGCTCAGACAGCCTGAGCTTGTGACTCGGGTCTCAGCACCGAACAGGAGACAGGGACGCCAATTACAGGAAGAACAGACGGACTTTTACATCTCGGGTATCAGCAACACTTATTGCTATGATTATTATTATTAAATTTTCTGTGGGGCTGAAAATGGTTTTGCACAAAGTGAACAGAGAGAGAATAGGTCAGAAATGCAATGGACGTTTTACACCAATCATGTGGGTGGGCACAGTGAGCAAGGGAAGTTCCTGAGTAAGAGAGCTTACTGTCTAAGTAGGAAGAAAGGCAGACAGAGAAGTGAGATGAGGCTAGAATTCAGTATAGTAGATCCAGGGCTTTTTTTGGAGGGGGTACTTGGGGGTACTGAGTACCGGCACCTTTTCCATTGTCTGCTAAAATGTGACCCATGGTCCCCAAGTTTTAATGAAAGAGCTCAGGCTCTACGCACCAATTCTACCTTGTCATAGATTCTGTGACTGGTTGTAGGGGGCCTGGCTATTGTGGGGTGCGTCCCTCAGTGATCACTCCAACCCTCATGGGTGGCCTGGCATTTCAGTACCGGCACCTTTTTCTCTAGAGAAAACACACTGAGTAGATCACAGAAAAGATGGAGCGGGGGAGGGGAGATCTGTGTGGGGTTTCTCTGTAGCAGGGGAAAGCCTAGCGCTCTGGAAAAATTTGAGGCTGGAAACAGCTACTCTGGGAAGATGTGGAGCTTGCTGGTGATATTCCATGTCTGTAATTTTGCACTTTCAGGGGGTGATTAGTGCTGAGTGGGTAAAATCCATCTAAGTGGTTTTTCAGCCCACTGACCCCCGGGTTCTATATATTGGTGCCTGAAAATCCGCACGGAAACTGAAGCATATTCTAAAACAATGTGAATAACTTGATGGGTTAACTAGCTCATCAGTGCTGTTAATTAGATGTTGACAAGCAATTATCAGCACTAATTGGCATTGAGATTTTTATTTTATTTGTTTCATTTGTATCCCACATTTTCCCACCTATTTGCAGGCTCAATGTGGCTTACATGGTACCGCAACGACGTTCGCCAGTTGCGCTATGAACAAATACAGGTGTTATTGTGGTAAAAGAAGGTTCATGTTTGGTAGATACATTGGGGAAGTTAGGGAGGGGGGATGAGGGTTAAGGTATGTCCATTACAGTCTTTGGTTTTGCAGTGTCGCAGGAACTTAGGTTTTTATGTTGGGTCGGTGGGGTATGCCTTTCTGAACAGGTTTGTTTGTAGTTCTTTCCGGAAACTTAGGTGGTCGGTCGCTGTTTTTATTATCTTTGGCAGAGCGTTCCATAGTTGTGCGCATAAGTAAGAAAAGCTGGATGCATAAGTTGATTTGTATTTGAGTCCTTTAGGACTTGGGTAGTGGAGATTTAGGTAAGTTCGTGCTGATCTTGTTGTGTTTCTGGTTGGTAGGTCTATGAGGTCCGTATATAATTTTATGAACCCGGGTGCAGACCTTAAAAGCAATGCGTTCTTTGATTGGGAGCCAGTGCAGTTTTTCTCGGAGGGGTTTGGCACTTTCAAAACGCGTTTTTCCAAATATAAGCCTGGCTGCTGTGTTCTGGGTGGTCTGAAGTTACTTTATAATTTGTTCTTTGCATCCCGCATAAATTCCATTGTGGTAATCTGCGTGGATTTACACGCACAGCTCACTAAGTGTATTCTATAACATGGTGCACCTAAATTCTGAGTTGAAAAGTGGGCGTGGCCATGTGTGGGGCGTGGGCATTTCTAAAATCTATGCGCATTATTATGGAATACACCCCTAATTTAGACATCAGGATTTACACCAAGTAAAACGTGGCCTAAATGGACGCGACCAAATTTGGTCGCATGGCAAAACATTCGGCATATTCTATATACTGTGCAGAGGTTTAAGTCTATTCTATAAAATTTAAGTGTACTTTAGCGAATATGCCTAGGCGTAATTTTTTCCCACATGGATTTTTCGGGCACCATATCTAGCCCAAGAGGCATTCCTAGGATTTTGAAAGAAAAACAGCATGTGTATATTGAAGTTTCAAACACATGGGATGTAAGTTTTATGCTTCCATTGGACAAAATACAGCAGCAGGATTGATTTACAGGCTGGGAAAGTACAAAAGAGCATCTCCCACTGTTGGATCTACATTTATTTTTTTAAAATTTTGCTCACACCTTTTTCAGTAGTAGCTCAAGGTGAGTTACATTCAGGTACTCTGGATATTTCTCTGTCCCAGGAGGGCTCACAATCTAAGTTTGTACCTGAGGCAATGAAGGGTTAAGTGACTTGCCCAAGATCACAAGGAGCAGCAGTGGGATTTCAACTGGCCACCTCTGGATTGCAAGACTGGTGCTCTAACCACTAGGCCACTCCTCCACTAGCAACATTCTGTGTAGAATCTCAAATAGTAGCAACAGAATTTCAAATAGTAGCAACATTCCATGTAGAATCTCAAATAATTTATTTGGATTTTGCTCACACCTTTTTCAGTAGTAGCTCAAGGTGAGTTACGTTCAGGTACTCTGGATATTTCTCTGTCCCAGGAGGGCTGACAATCTAAGTTAGTACCTGAGGCAATGGAGGGTTAAGTGACTTGCCCAAGATCACAAGGAGCAGCAGCGGGATTTGAACGGGCCACCTCTGGATTGTAAGACCAGTGCTCTAACCACTAGGCTACTCCTCCACCCCAAAGAATCTTTGGGGTTACTCTTTGGGGTTCTAAATGGAATGTTGCTACACTTTCATGGAATCTTGTTATTCTTTAGAATTCTAGAATCTTTATTTCTTTATTTGGATTTTGCTCACACCTTTTTCAGTAGTAGCTCAAGATGAGTTACATTCAGGTACTCTGGATATTTCTCTGTCCCAGGAGGGCTCACAATCTAAGTTTGTACCTGAGGCAATGAAGGGTTAAGTGACTTGCCCAAGATCACAAGGAGCAGCAGTGGGATTTCAACTGGCCACCTCTGGATTGCAAGTCTGGTGCTCCAACCACTAGGCCACTCCTCCACTTTGCATGGGCGTCTTGTGTCTTCAAGATTAAAGTTCAAGCAAGCATGTATGATGTACAAAATGCTGTACGGAGATGGATCTGGTAGATTGATTAATTATTTAGATTTCCCATCATCCTTTTCCTCAGGTAGATCAGAACACTGTTTGAAATTAAATTGTCTCTTAAGGGTGTTCGGAAGAAATCCATGCTAGCGCGTTCCTTTTTACAACAGGGAGTTAAGCTTTGGAACAGACTGCCTTTAGAAATTCGGAGAATAACACGGTATTATTCCTTCAGGAAAGTGTTAAAGTCTTTTTTGTTTGATGAGAAAGATGCTTTTAGTTTCAATATATTAGATATGCAAGTCTGTAATTAATGTTTGAGATGTGCAATTCATGAGAGAGATTTTTATTTTTTTAGTTTCAGTGTATTAGATATGCAATTGTAGACTGTCCTGAAGAAAGACTTATTGTTTGTGATCTGCTTAGAATCTCTTTTGAACTTAGCAGAATATAAGAATCATACAGTGTAGTAGCCTCCTAGCATAGAAAAACACACATATACTTTCTCTGCATAACCACATGTGGGTAGTTTTTGTTGTTACATTTGTACCCCGCGCTTTCCCACTCATGGCAGGCTCAATGCAGCTTACATGGGGCAATGGAGGGTTAAGTGACTTGCCCAGAGTCACAAGGAGCTGCCTGGGCCTGAAGTGGGAATTGAACTCAGTTCCTCAGGACCAAAGTCCACCACCTTAACCACTAGGCTACTCCTCCACTGTTGCTACTATTTGAGATTCTACATGGAATGTTGCTATTTCACTAGAAGTCAGCCCTTGCAGATCACCAATGTGGCCGCGCAGGCTTCTGCTTCTGTGAGTCTGACATCCTGCACGTACATGCAGGACGTCAGGCTCACAGAAACAGAAGCCTGCGCAGCCTTCTACATGGAATGTTGCTAGTGGAATAGCAACATTCCATGTAGAATGTCCAATAGTATCTATTTTATTTTTGTTACATTTGTTCCCCCGTGCTTTCCCACTCATGGCAGGCTCAATGCGGCTTACATGGGGCAATGGAGGGTTAAGTGACTTGCCCAGAGTCACAAGGAGCTGCCTGTGCCTGAAGTGGGAATCGAACTCAGTTCCTCAGTTCCCCAGGACCAAAGTCCACCACCCTAACCACTAGGCCACTCCTAGTGCTTGAAGATCAAGTAAATTTGTGCTGCCTGAATAGAATGTTTGTACTCCGTCAGGTGATTTATTGAAAATGTGCCCCTTAATATAAATGCAGATCAGTGTGGGCATCTTTAATCCAGACCACCACAGCTGTAACTGCTGCTGGAGCTTTTAAATCAATCGCAAAGCCATAGTTATTCGACCACACTTTTAAACAAGATGCAGATCCATTTGATTGCCAATGTTGTTGAACTCGGGCCTATGTCCTCCTGGTGGCATCATGCCTTATTGCAACTGATCTTAAACAAATCGTTCTCTCCTTGTGTCCGTCTACTTCCTTCTTGAAGTTTCCATGAAGCTGACGACCAGAACTGTGTCACCGGGTTTTCCTCCCTAGAGGAAGCTACATGTCTGCATGTGACATGTTGCAAGTCGAAAGCAGAGTGGATGCTGATCTGATGACGGTTAGCTTTTCACAGGGAAGTCCTAGGCTAGGGAGGAAATTAATCAGGCTATCAACTGATGATCTTCAAGGGAACAGGGATTTGGTGGAGCACGGTAGTTCGCCCGATGACAGCCAGAAGGGAAGCACTCAGACTTACAAAGTTCCATAGGTTATTTATTTATTTATTTATTACATTTATATCCCACATTTTCCCACCTATTTGCAGGCTCAATGTGGCTTACAATGTTCCGTCATAGCATTCGCCATTCCAGAGTAAAAGATACAATTGGTGTTCCATAGAGAGCATGGTTGACATAATGGAAATTAAGCAGGCAGATATAGTAAGAGAACATAAGATGGAGTGGTGATGTGTTACTATTTGTAACTTTGTAAGTGCTTTGAAAATATGCCTAGTTGTAACTTTGTAAGTCTAAATGCTTTGAAAATACACCTCTACATATTCTGGTTTCCCTGATAAGAGCTGGTGCTCATTTTCAAAGCATTTATTTTAGTTACATTTGTACCCCACGCTTTTCCCACTTGTGGCAGGCTCAATGTGGCTTACATGGGGCAATGGAGGGTTAAGTGACTTGCCCAGAGTCACAAGGAGCTGCCTGTGCCTGAAGTGGGAATCGAACCCAGTTCCCCAGGACCAAAGACCACCACCCTAACCACTAGGCCACTCCTCCACTAGCAACATTCCATGTAGAAGCCTGTCCTTGCAGCCGCGCAGGCTTCTGTTTCTGTGAGTCTGACATCCTGCACGTACATGCAGGACGTCAAGCTCACAGAAACAGAAGCCTGCACAGCCTTCTACATGGAATGTTGCTAGTGGAATAGCAACATTCCATGTAGAATCTCCAATAGTATCTATTTTATTTTTGTTACATTTGTACCCTGCGCTTTCCCACTCATGGCAGGCTCAATGCGGCTTACATGGGGCAATGGAGGGTTAAGTGACTTGCCCAGAGTCACAAGGAGCTGCCTGTGCCTGAAGTGGGAATTGAACTCAGTTCCTCAGGACCAAAGTCTACCACCTTAACCACTAGGCCACTCCTCCACTCAAATTTAGGCTTACAAAGTTCCATAGGTTGTTATTTGTAACTTTGTAAATCTAAGTGCTTTGAAAATATGCCTCTATGTATGCTGGTTTCCCTGATGAGAACTGGATGGGAGCAGTCTGGTAAAAGGGATTTGTGCTATGTTTCTTGTCATGTTATTGCTAAGTTACAGATTCACAGGGCAAGGGTTGTAATGTTCCTGCTGCCTGGGCTATGGTACAGCTGTCTGCAGATACATTGGTTAATTAGTTATTTTTCCATGGCAGTGGTTACTGGAAGGGTGAGTGACTTGGAATGGACACAGGGAGCCTCTCATTACAGGTCACTGAATCATAGCTGTCTCAAATGAACAGTGACCAAAACCTTTCTCCATCTGCCAGCCCTTGGGGGAGGGGACCACTGGTGATCAAGAGTCAACAGTGTCAGTGTAGCAGATACATCGAGAAGGATGAGGATAGATCTGGCCAGGAACAGTCATTGGAGTCGTTAGTAAGGGCTGTTTTAGTTGAATGTAGAAGGTGGAAGCCAGATTGAAGTGGATCAAGAATTGCTTGAGATGAAAGAAAGTCAAGACAACAGCGGTGAACAGCACGTTTGAGTAGCTTGAATAAGAAAGGGAGGGGGGAGATGGGGGCAGTAGTTGGAAGGGCAGGTAGGGTCCAATGAAGGCTTTTCGAGGAGTGATGTAACTACAGAATGTTTGAAGGTATCAGGAATAGTTGTACTGGAAAATGAAAGATTGAGAATATGACAGAGAGGAGGGATGACAGTAGGAGAGATAGTACTGAGTAGATGGGTGAGAATAGGATCAGAAGAACAGGTAGAGAGTTTGGAGGTGAAAAGAAAGTGTGCAGTTTCCTCTTCAATGATTTCAGGAAAGGAAGAAAAGGAGGCAGGGGTTGAAGGAGGGTTGACAGAAGAATAGACTGAAGGAAGGAGAAGTGGAGGTGACTTGGTTGAGAACTCAAGGTTAATCTTGTGAACCTTGTCATGGAAGTACCCAGCCATAGTCTGGGGAGAAAGTGAAGGGAGGTTGGAGGTGAAGGCGGTTTGAGTAGACAGTTCAGTGTGGCAAAGAGATGTTGAGGGTTTGCGCCAAGAGTTGGTCAAATGGAAGTAGTAGTCCTGTTTGGCAAGTGAAAGAGCAGACTGCAAGGAGGTCAGAAAGAATTTGCAATGTATGAAGTCAGCATGGGCATGGGATTTTAGCCAAAGGCATTCAGCAGATCATAGGTAGCGGATTCTAGAGGTCAGCCAAGGCTGGGGTTTGGTACATCTTACAGAACTGGGAATGAGAGAAGCAAGAGTACGACTTATATTCCGTCAGTGTCACTATGCTCATATTAGCCCTCTCTTCAAGTCACTTCATTGGCTCCATATCCATTTCTGCATACAATTCAAACTCCTGTTATTGACTTTCAAATACATTCACTCTGTAGCTCCTCAGTACCTTTCCACTCTTATCTCTCCCTACACTTCTCCAGGAGAACTCCATTCATTGGGTAAATTTCTCTTATCTATACCCTTCTCCTCTATTTTTTTTTGTTACATTTGTACCCTGCGCTTTCCCACTCATGGCAGGCTCAGTGCGGCTTACATGGGGCAATGGAGGGTTAAGTGACTTGCCCAGAGTCACAAGGAGCTGCCTGTGCCGGGAATCGAACTCAGTTCCTCAGTTCCCCAGTACCAAAGTCCACCACCCTAACCACTAGGCCACTCCGCCACTCCAGACTCTGTTCCTTTTATCTTGCTGCACCATATGCCTGGAATAGACTTCCTGAGTCAGTATGTCAAGCTCCATCTCTGGCCATCTTCAAATCTAAGCTAAAAGCCCACCTTTTGAAGGCTGCTTTTAACTTCTAACTCCTATTCACTTGCAGTACCCATGTCTGTAAGTAATTCCCTTTTCTCTTATTTGTCCTGTTTGCCTGTCCTGATTAAATTGTAAGCTCTGTCGAGCAGGGACTGTCTCTTACATGCTGACAGGTCTATGATCAAAAGCCCCGTGCTGTTCCAAACAGCACTCTAAAAATAGCACTGGAACAGCGCGGGGCATTATTAGGCCTCTGATCAGAGATAATTGCATGCAAATTTAAGCACGCAATTATCTCTGATCATGGGGTAGAAGTGCGGGAAAATTGTGCCTGAGCATGCGCTCAGCACAATCCTCCCGCACTTGTTTGACAGGTCTGGGATGGACCAGGGGCTGTTTGGGAAATGTTGAGGGGACTCTCATAGACTTGTTACCTTAAAGTCATGATATCTTAGAGTATAACCTTGGCACACCAATCACCTGAGGTCTCTATTATTTTTATGAAGTCTCTTTTATTGAATAAATCACAGATAATTTACTCACAGACAGATGTTCAGAAGTGCTGCTCCAGGGCACAGAGACTCCTTCATCTGAGAGCTGTTGGAGGTGGAGATCTGAGGAGAGGTAGCTTTATTGCAGGGGAGAGAGATAGTTGACAGGTAGAAATGGTTCAAAGCTGGGTGGCTAGAATGTGTGATATCTCATTAGGGAGGAGATATTTTCAAGGTAAAAACCCAAGTTCGTTGCGGGGAGTTCCAGCAGGACCAAGCTGTCTGGGCCAAGATGGTGAATGCCGCATGGCTGAAGGGACAAAGGGGTGTTGAGGCTTCACACAGGCTCAGGGAGGAGCAGATAGAAACCAATGGGGACAGAGCCTGCCACCGGGTGGCAAGGGAGGTGCTAGAGGACAGCCCTCAATTGGAGGGAAAAGTCATGCCTGGCTGACCTTCCAGGACAGAGATAGTGAGAATGACCAGAAAATGATAGCAGGAAGACAAAAGAGCCAAGCTTGGCAGAGAGAGCGAGGAGGTCTGGGCAACCTCACAACCAGTGGTAACAGTTCTTACACAGCCAAGCAAGTGTGGTTGCATTGCTTGTGAACTGCATTACACACAATGCCTTGCTCATGTACCTTTGCAGAGTGAGAACTGCAGCAATGATAGTCCTTAGAAATGAGAATAACAGTAAAAGCATTACACACATTTTAGGATCACGTTATAAACTAGTGCAAGGCTGTCAGAGGACAGAACAATGCCTCTTGGGATCTGAGCACTGGATCGATGACCTTATGATCAGGATACTAAAAGGAAACTTTACAAGCAATGCAGAAATGTAACACTTCTGAAGTTAAAATGATCAGATACTTTGAAACTAACAAAAAAGGACTCAACAAATGTAGCAGGCTGCCAAAAGATGCTTTGAGTTGCAGATGGAACATTGTAGCCCCTTCTCCAGAAAACAGACGTTATGCCTTTCTATATAAAAATTTTTCTGCCATCAGCACTTCGCAGCCAGCTATAAGATGACTGACCGTTTCCAGCTGTTTCTTACAGAATCATTCACAAAGGAAAAATATTCAACATAAAGGAATCCTTCACATGCTCATCTTCCAATGTGGTGTATATCATTCAATGTAAAAAGTGTGAAGAAGGGTGCTACATTGGAGAAACAAGCCAGATGTTAAAGAAAAGATTTAATTTACATAGACATCATATGAAAAATGCCAGTGCCAACCAGGATATCACCTCTGTGGGGCAGCACTTTACAAAACCACAACACTGTATCAATGATTTTATGGTGAGAATACTAAAAGGTAACTTTAAAACAATACAGGATCGTAAGACCTTTGAAGTTAGAATGATTAAGTATTTTGACTTAAAGATCTGGGTTTTCTAGCCCATTATCAACCATAAAATTCTGTGCTTTGTCACCCTCTTATCACCATGCATATCTCCCTGTCCCTCTCCTAACCTACCCCACCCTCTTCCTGTGAGACTGTCATTGGAATGCTTTGATGTTTCCCTTATATATGCTATTATTTATCAATATTTGCTTATTGCTGGTCTGACAAAGAAGGGTTATCTTCGAAAGTTAATCAAAAAGTGTATTAAGTTAGTCCAATAAAAAATGTATCATCTTATTTTCTATGCTTTATTTTATTTTATTTCTATTGATTACCTTTAAAAGTGGACTAACATGGCTACCACATCACTTTACAGAATACAGAATCCACAAATAGGGCAGTCGGCACTATCCTGCTTATTTTCGAAGGAGAAGGCCGGCCATCTTCCGACTCAAATCGGGAGATGGCCAGCCATCTCCTAAACCCGGCCAAATCGGTATAATCGAAAACCGATTTTGGCCGACTTTAACTGCTTTCCGTTGCAGGGCCGGCCAAAGTTAAAGGGGGCGTTTTGGCAGGGAACGGAAGGTGGGACGGGGCGTGGTTACTAGATGGCCGGCTTCAGCCGATAATGGAAAAAAGAAGGCCGGCTCTGACGAGCACTTGGTCGGCTTCACTTGGTCCATTTATTTTTAGGACCAAGCTTCAAAAAAGTGCCCCAACTGACCAGATGACCACCGGGGGGAATCGGGGATCACCTCCCCTTACTCCTCCGGTGGTCACCAACCCCCTCCCACCCAAAAAACATTTTTTACACATTTTTGTGCCTGCCTCTATGTCAGCCTCAAATGTCATACCCAGCTCCATGACAGCAGTATACAGGTCCCTGGAGCAGTTTTAGTGGGTGCTGCAGTGAACTTCAGGCAGGCAGACTCAGGACCATCCCCCCCTACCTGTTACACTTGTGGTGGTAAATGTGAGCCCTCCAAAACCCAGCACAAACCCACTGTACCCACATCTAGGTGCCCCCCTTCACCCATAAGAGTTATGGTAGTGTTTTACAGTTGTTGGGAGTGTGGTTTGGGGGGCTCAGCACCCAAGGTAAGGGAGCTATGCGTCTGGGAGCAATTTGTGAAGTCCACTGCAGTGCCCCCTAGGTTGCCCGGTTGGTGTCCTGGCATGTGAGGGGGACCAGTGCACTACAAATGCTGGCTCCTCCCACGACCAAATGGCTTGGATTTGGCCGGGTTTGAGATGGCCGCCTTTAGTTTCCATTATCGCCGGAAACCAATGGCGGCGATTTCTAACGCCGGCCCAAATGTTGAGATTTGGCCGGCCCCGACTGTATTATCGAAACGAAAGATGGCCGGCCATCTTGTTTCGATAATACGGTCGGGTATACCGCTTTCTGGGGCCGGCCTTACAGATGGCCGCCCATATAGATGGCCGGCCCCGTTTGATTACGCCCCTCCACGGCACTCTCCTTACATTACAGCACAACACTCCAAATATCAACACTTGACAAGTTATCCGATACAAAAGGAATTATTTATTATGACTGCAGCGTTCTATTGCTTACATATGCAGAACAGTTACAGCATCACGCAATTACATTCAATCTTGCAGCTTACAATGTCAAGCAATTAAATAAATGAATCAAACTTCCTATCTAGAGCATTTGGTCAGGGTGTGTAGCCTTTTGAGTCGCACAGCTCCAACTGTTTCAGCCTTGTATGAACCACATTCCTGCACCACCTGTGGCATATACCGTAGATAAACCAAGGCGCTACAATCACTTCCTTGATAGGGGTTGCTGTAAAAGCACATTCGTCTTCTTAAACGTTGACTCTTTCCTGATGCTTTCAGCCTCCCCATTCCATCCAAGTCTGGGTTGGCAAAGCTGACTTTCACTTGCTCGGTCATTGGCCCCCCTCCGTACAAGATGGGGACCCACCCATGGTCTTGCATCATCCAGAAGGGCCTCCAGTTCACTTTCTGATTATTGTTGTCTCTGCTTCATTCTCTGACAGATTTTTCCCAGTTTCCCGCTGTCACTTGATCTTCCAGCGTCGCTATGAGTACTACAACTGTAACCCTAGCCACAGGACAGAAAATGCCAATGATCGGGCTTGGCACCTGGAAAAGCTCACCTGGACAGGTAAGAGAAATATAGCCAGCGGGCAAGCTGATAGACACGATTCATTTGTAAGGAGCCTGGAATTATTCATTCATAATTTTATTCATTGAGCAAACCAGAATACAACTTCAATTAAATTATAGATAGATTTTTTTTTAAAAACTATACAAAACTAGTTTTCTGCATAACTCTGTCAAAACTTGACCGGTTTCAATAAAAGTTGAGATATGTCATCCTGAATAAATTTGCAATAAGCCTACACTCATACCAGCCCTCTCACCTAAATGGTGTTGCCACCACCTAGCGATTATCATCATGATGTGTTCAGACGCCATTTTGCTTTAAACATAAACAGTTACCAAGGTTTTAAGTCAGCAGGATCTGAGGCTGATTAAAGATTTGTATCTGGAGAAAGGTTACGGTTTTAATAGATTGGTATAAGCGTTTCCAGAAAAGAGGTGGAAGAGGGTAAGCATAGAATACGTTTTGAAGAAATTGTGAGAGAAGGGCTCACCTGATGGCTCATCGCCAGTCAGGAAGTGGCAGGGCCCAATCAGTTCGCACTGAAGAAAACATTACAACAGTTGAAGAACCAGGTAGTGAAGTGATGTCGTTTGGGTGAGGTGGCCAGCATGAGTGTAGGCTTATTGCAAATTTATCACGTATGATATATCTACTACTACTACTACTACTTATCATTTCTATAGCGCTGCTAGACGTACGCAGCGCTGTACACTTGAACATGAAGAGACAGTCCCTGCTCAACAGAGCTTACAATCTAATTAGGACAGACAAACAGGACAAACAAGAGATAAGGAAATATTAAAGTGAGGATGATAAAATAAGGGTTCTGAACAAGTGAATAAGGGTTAGGAGTTAAAAGCTGCATCAAAAAGGTGGGCTTTTAGCTTAGATTTGAAGACGGCCAGAGATGGAGCTTGACGTACCGGCTCAGGAAGTCTAGTCCAGGCATATTATTGAAATTGGTCACGGTTTGACAGAACTATGCATAAAAAACAAGCCTTGTATAGGTTGTTTTTTTTTTTTTAACATTGTGCGGTGCCTCGCGTCTGCCTGTAAAAGAAGAAAAATCACCTTGTCAGCCAGCCTTCCCTCACTGTGTCCCACCCTCTGATGTAACTTCCTATTTCTGCAAGGGCGGAACACAGTGAGGGAAGGCTGGCCGATGAGACAATTTTTCTTTTACAGGCAGATGCGAGGCACCGCTCCGCCGCTTCATAGATTTTTTTAAAGGCTGGGTCACGGTGCCGGGTGGCAGAAGAGGGTCGTCGGCACAGAGCTGGTAGGCAGGTGGGGACTGGGTCGGGGAGGGGACCTACAAAAAAAGGTGCCGGTACAAAAAAAGCACTGCTGACCCATCTCCGGCGACCCTCCTCTTCCCTGCCCCCCCTGCAGCCACCCATGTCCAGCGACCCTCCTCTCCCCCTGCCCCCCCTGCAGCTACCCATGTCCAGCAACCCTTCTCTCCCCTGCCCCCCTGCAGCCACCCATGTCCAGCGACCCTCATCTCCCCCTGCCCCCCCTGCAGCCACCCATGTCCACTGACCCTCCTCTCCCCTTGCCCCCCCTGCAGCCACCCATGTCCAGTGACCCACCTCTCTCCCCTGCCCCCCTGCAGCTACCCATGTCCAGCGACCCACCTCTCTCCCCTGCCCCCCTGCAGCCACCCATGTCCAGTGACCCACCTCTCTCCCGTGCCCCCCTGCAGCCACCCATATCCAGCGACCCTCCTCTCCCCCTGCCCCCTCCAGCCACCCGTGTCCAACGAGCGTGTTCTCTCACCTGCCCCCACCCCAGCCACCCAGGTTGTGTTGTGGATTTATCTGGGCAGGCAGGAAAGATCCCCAGTCCTGCCTGCCCGCTGCTGGCGCAGACCTTCCCCCGCTGTCTGTTCGGAGTTCAAAATGGCCGCCGAGACTTGCAAGGGCAGCCTCAAAGACTTCAGCAGAAGTCTCGTGAGTCCACCATTGCAAGTCTCGGTATAAATATTCATTTCAAAGGTATTTTGCGGTATATCAAATTATTCAGTCCAATTCCAGTCTTTTTCTGGCTAAGCCACTGCAGAACAAAGGACAGAGTTTGACTCGTCAATTCCTTGCTTCTTAAATGTACTGAGGAGTCAGGGGCATGAGGCAGGGGCGTAGCCAGACACCCAATTTTGGGTGGGCCTGAGCCTAAAGTGGGTGGGCATAAAAATCCCATCCAGCATCTCTCCCTCCACTCCCCCCCCCCCCAGGCGACCAATAATTTCTCAATTCCACCCTCCCCTCCTTCCCTTCATACTTTTTCAAATCTTCAGTGCTTCACTATCAGCAAACAGTGACTCATACCTGCTGCTCTCACCAGTCCAGAGCCTTCCCTCTGACCTGGTACCACTATTGTGGAAACAGGAAGTTACATCAGAGGGAAGGCTCTGAACTGGCACGAGCTGTGGGTATGAGTCGCTGTTTGTGAAACATTGAAAAAATGAAAAGGTACAGAGCAGTTGGGGGGGGGGGGTTGAGTTGACAGATGCCAAAATGCCTTTGGAGGAGGGGAGGGAGAGATGCTGGGAGTCTTCTGCTGACGAGGCTTGAGGCTCACCAGCCACATCAGAGTTGTGCCACTTATGGGTGGGCCTGAGCCTAAAGTGGGTGGGCCTGTGCCCACCCAGGCCCACCTGTGGCTATGCCACTGGCAAGAGGCCTCTGAAATAAGGAAAATCAAGGAGCTACCACTGAACCTAGGAAAAGAGGAGAGGGTTCAGAGGAGTTGGATCCAGGAGGATTCAGGTGTTGGCAAAATCCTGAAATGCTAGCACTGCTGTTTATCTTACTGGTCCTTGTTTAAAGTTTGGCACTTCTCTGTTTCAGGATTCACCGGCCTCCTCCTGCATGATCTAGAACTTTCTTAATGCTGAGGTGTCTATTAATATGTCAGTGCAGTATTTGTCTGTTTCAAAGCATGAGCTGTTCCCAAGATAAAGCGGTGAGAATCCAGCCAGAAAGCAGCTGGTTGGGGGATTTGCTGTGGGCAGGTTTGAGTAGGTTGGGCCACCCCTGACAGCTGCCATATGTGCTTCAGTTCTTAAAATATAAACAGGCCTGTCACGCCGGTATTTTCTTAGGTGTCTCTTATTTTTTTTTTGTCTAAATGCATTAGGTTTCTAATGTTTTTATTTTCTATCTGACTGAGGAGTAGCCTAGTGGTTAGTGCAGTGGACTTTGATCCTGGGGAACTGAGTTCAATTCCCACTGCAGCTCCTTGTGACTCTGGGCAAGTCACTTAACCCTCCATTGCACCTGGTACAAAATAAGCACCTGAATATATGTAAACCTCAGAAAGGCAGTATATCAAGTCCCATTTCCCTTTCCCTTATGACATCACAATATCAGAAGTGAGCCAAGTATCGGGCAAGCAAGCCATTGTGACATCACTGATGAGGTTGGCTCTTATTGGTGGAATGAGTGGAGGAGTAGCCTAGTGGTTAGTGCAGTGGACTTTGATCCTGGGGAACTGTATAGGGCAATCAAGCCATTGTGACATCACTGATGAGGTTGGCTCTTATTGGTGGAATGAGTGGAGGAGTAGCCTAGTGGTTAGTGCAGTGGACTTTGATCCTGGGGAACTGAGTTCAATTCCCACTGCAGCTCCTTGTGACTCTGGGCAAGTCACTTAACCCTCCATTGCCCAGGTACAAAACAAGTACCTGAATATATGTAAACCACTTTGAATGTAGTTGCAAAAATCTCAGAAAGGCAGTATATCATTCATTTGCCTTTCCATTCCCTCTTAAAAGAATGGCCCCAGCCTTTTGAAACATTACTCTTCAGTGATCCATGGCTGCATTCATGCCTGGGCATGGTTCTAAGCAGTACATTTTTTCTAGCAAAAAATGTGCTGGTACTCAAAGGCAAAACCATCCTTTGGGGGTGGGGCGATCACTGAGGGATCTGCCCCACAATAACCAGGCCCCCTGCAACTCACCACAGAATCTATGAAAAGGTAGAATTACTGTTAAGAGCCTGGCTTCTACTATTAGTACTTGAGGAGCAAGGGTCAATTTTAGCAGGCAGTGGAAAAGGTGCCAGTACTCAGTACCTCTGAGTACCCCCTGAAAAAAGCCCTGGTGCTTTCACTCTTCTGCTTTCCGTGCTGTATTCATGCTGTAGAGAAAATGTAATTTATATTTTGAATATAAATACAAATCAAGGAATAAGAATCCAAATCAAGGTCAGGTATACATATAAAGTGGCACATATGAGTTTATCTTGTTGGGCAGACTAGATGGACCGTACAGGTCTTTATCTGCCATCATCTACTATGTTACGTGAATCTTTGTGATGAGGAGCTGTGATCCAATCTTCAGCTGTCTTATATCAGTGTAATGCTCCATGAGGCTCAGATGATCCATTAATTTCAGAAATGAAACAATACTCAATGGGAAATGAGACCTTAGTTATATTGAATTTTACAGCCACCTGAGGGGAATTTTTAAAGCATGTGCACATAGAATCTCTAAAAATTACCCATCACAATGGCAGTTCTACCACCGTGTGCATATAATTAGGTGCCTCTAAAGGAACATATCATATACTCGTTTAACAGGGACTATGTGTGCATATGCCCGAACATGTACGCCAGCCACAGAGCTGAGGTAATGTCCCTAAGCTCCAGTGATACACGAGTAATGTACAGTATTCTGTAAGTTACATAAGAATAGCCATACTGGGTCAGACCAATGGTCCATCTAGCCCAGTATCCTGCTGGCAACAGTGGCCAATCCAGGTCTCATGTACCTGACAGAATTCGAAAGAGTAGCAAGATTCCAGAATCCCAAATTGTAGCAAGATACCAGAATCCCAAACTGTAGCAAGATTCCAGAATCCCAAAGAGTAGCAAGATTCCAGAATCCCAAATTGTAGCAACATTCCGGAATCCCAGAACAAGCAGTGGCTTCCCCATGTCTGTCTCAATAGCAAACTATGGACATTTCCTCCAGGAACTTGTCCAAACCTTTTTTAAACCCAGATATGCTAACCGCTGTTACCACATCCTCTGGCAACGAGTCCCAGAGCTTAACTATTCATTGAGTGAAAACATATTTCCTCTTTTTTAAAAAAGTATTTTCATGTAATTTCACTGAGTGTTCCCTGTTCTTTGTGCTTTTTAGTAGAATAAATAGAAATCAAACAAAATAAAACATGGAAAAGAAAATAAGATGATACCTTTTTTTTTTTTAAATTTGAAATTGTTTATTGAACACAACATAATGGAAAAAATACACTGTTTGCCAGACCAGCCAACCGACTGCTCTGACATGTCCAGCAAATACAATCCAACATCAACTGTAAATCGCAATCTTTTTTGATAATTTTCTCCCTACCCACCCACCCTCCCACCCAAATCAACTCCCCCCCCCCCCCCCTGCTCCCCCCTTATTCCCTCTTGGCAAAATCTCCTATACAGGTAATTCACTACTCCATAATCGTTCTATTTGAGACCATTCTTTCGCATCTGGCTTATATCTGCCTTGTCTTTTGTCAGTCAATTGTTCTAGGCCCACAATGTTCTTGATTCTCATTGTCCAGTCTGTGATTGTAGGTCCCAGTCTTTGTTTCCAATGGGCTGCTATCTCCAGCTTGGCGGCTGCCAACCCCAGTCTTTTAAGCCTCTTCTGCCACTTCTGGCCCCTTTTATTTCCCCATCCCAACAAACACCACGTAGGTTCTACCGGGAACTTTGTGTCCAATATGCGCGTCAAATGCATAGCAATTTCCACCCAAAAAGTCTGTATAAGAGGACATGACCACCAGACATGTAAGAAATTTCCTATTTCTGCTTCACACCTCCAACATCGATTAGATGCCATAGGATACATTCGCTTTAGCCTATCGGGTGTGTAATACCATCTACTTAAAACTTTATATGCATTTTCTTTGATTAGTACACACACCGATGCTTTTTTCACCTCTAAACACATCCTCTCCCACTCCTTCACACTCATTTCCATATTTAAATCACGTTCCCATGCATTCATGTAGGGCAATTTGAGCATCTTCTCTCCCCTAATGTATTTATATAACCTTGAAATTCCTTTCCTCCCACCTTCCAGGGTCTCCCAAATATTTTCCAATTGCTCCTTTTCCCTCGGGTCCGATGTCAACCACCCCTGTCCCGTCATGAAATGCCTAACCTGTATGTATGCAAAATAATCTGATTCTGGTAAATCAAATTTCCTCTTTAATGTCTTAAAGTCTCGCATTACCCCACCCGACATAAGATCCCTAAATCTCCGCAGGCCCTTTCGGTTCCACTCACGAAATACCCCCCCCTCTTGTCCTGCGTGGAACTCATCTTCATGGGTTATATGCGCCAAAGTAGAGGTTTTCACCCCCTTCCGGAATTTATTTTTTAATACATCCCAGGTATGTTGCAGGTGTGACACAAAGGGACTACTATTCCCCTGAGGTAAACTGCACATCCGTCCGGACCCCCATACTCCTTTCTCCAAATTACCCCTTGGAACCAGGCTTTGCTCTAAGGTCGCCACTGGTGATCTATCTCCTTTACTCCACTCCGCCACTTGTTTCAATTGGGCTGCTTGGTAGTACCATATTAAGTTGGGTAGTCCTCTTCCCCCTTCCTCTACTCCCTTCCACATAATTCTTTTCGAAGTTCTTGCTCTCTTACCCCCCCACACAAACCGGGAAATATCTGATTGTAATTTATTCAAAACCACTGGTGGAACTTCCAAAGGCAACGTTTGGAAAAGAAACAACATTCGCGGGACCAAGTTCATCTTAACCACCGCTATCCTGCCCCACCAGGACAGCAGCCCATTCTTCCATCGACTCATGTCTGTGCGCAGTTCCCTAAATAGGGGATCGTAATTTAATCCATATAACTTTGTTAGGTCCCTAGGAATCCAAATGCCCAGATATTTAAAGTTCTCCCGAGCTTGCCTGAAGGGAAATTTTTCCAACATAGCTTCGGTATCTGAAGGGGGCCCCACCACTCCCAACACCTCTGATTTATCATAATTGACTTTAAATCCAGACATTTCCCCAAAAACTTTAATCTCTTTGCAGATGTTTGTTAACGACACCTCTGGGTGACTCACGTAAAAAAGAATGTCGTCTGCAAACAGAGCTATTTTATGTTCCCTATCCCCCACACAGAGGCCCTTTATTTGAGCTGTCTCCCTAACCTTCTGTGCAAGAGGCTCGATCGCAATGGCAAAAAGCAAGGGAGAGAGGGGGCAGCCCTGTCTGGTACCCCTTTGTATCTGCACTAGATCTGAATACCCTCCATTCGCCTTTATCCTGGCCACAGGTCTCGCATACAATCCCCTTAGCCATGATATGATCCCTGGCCCAAATCCCATAGTTTTTAATACCTCCCACAGGTAAGTCCACTCAACCCGATCAAAGGCCTTTTCTGCGTCAGTTGTTAACAGCACCAAAGCCTCCTCCCTATTTTGGCCCTCCCAAACAATATTTAGGGTTCTCCTTATGTTATCAGCTACTTGTCTCTTAGGTATAAAACCTGCTTGATCCGTGTGGATTAACTGAGGGAGAAATTTATTAATCCTCTCTGCCATTACCTTGGCTAATATTTTAATATCTATATTTATGAGAGAAATTGGCCTATATGAACCACATATTGTTGGATCTCGCCCAGGTTTGGGAAGAACTGAAATCCCCGCCTCATACATGCTCCTCGGTAGGGTCCCTGATTTGAAGCATTCATTCCCTACCCGCACTAATAGTGGCCTTAGCTCCTGTCTCAGTATCTTATAGAATTTAGCCGTGTACCCGTCAAGTCCAGGTGCTTTACCCCCTTTCAAGCCCTTAATAGTTTTATCTATCTCATCTGCCGTTATGGGTTTGTCCAGGGACTCCCTCTGTTGCTCAGTTAGGCTACTTAATCCTATCCCACCTAGATATTCTTGAATCTTCTCCACTGTAATTTTCGCTTCTGATGAGTAAAGAGCTGCATAATATCGGGCAAATTGTTCCCTAATTTCTTTGTCCTGATACATCAAACCGTCTCCCGCTCCCTTTATTTTAGTTATAGTGTTTCCCACTACCCTTTGCCGCAAATTGCGTGCCAACATCCTGCCAGCTTTATTGCTGAATTCAAAAAATTTTTGTTTTATTAACTTTCTATGGTATTCCATCTGTCTAATTTGTATTTGTTGTAGCTCTGCCCTGCATTCTCGCAGCTCCCTTATCGCTTCAGGACACCGCCCTCCCTGATGTTGGGCTTCCAAAAAAGCCAATCTTTGTCGTACCCTCAATTCCTGAGCTTGACCCTCTTTTTTCCGTTGACTACCTTTCTTAATCAAATGACCTCTTACCACCACCTTCAAGGCGTCCCATAGGGTCCCATCCGTTACATCCCCTGTATCATTGTCCTCCATATATTCCCATATCACCCTTCGAATCTCCCCACATGCCTCTGCAGAATCTAGTAAGGATTCATTTAATCTCCAAAATGTTTGTCCCCGTTCTCTCCCCAATCCCTTCCATGAGATCCATATAGGGGCATGGTCCGAGGTATGTATGCTCCCAATATCAGAGTCCCGAACCTTACCCCATAAGTTGCGGGATCCCCAGATTGTATCTATCCGTGTGTATGAGCGCTGCGCATGTGAGTAGAAGGAGTAGGTCCGCTGTCCGGGGTGTTGCATTCTCCAGACATCGATTAAATCTAGCTCCTTAACCAGTCTTAGTAATTTAGACGTATTAGCCTGTCTACCACCCTTCCTGCCTTTAGAGTAGTCAAGATCTGTTAATGCCCAATTGAAATCTCCCCCTAAAATTACATTGCCCGTCACAAATTGGAGTAAATCTAACCTTAGGGTCTCAAAGAATGCTCCCTGTCCCTCATTGGGTGCATAGATATTCACCAAAGTAATTAGCTGGTTATTGATCTTACCTTTAACCGCAATGCACCTGCCCTGTTTTTCTGAATAGGTCTGTTCATGAACAAAAGGGACCGTATCTTTTATATAGATTGCAAGACCTCCTTTTTTCCCCCCTCTAGGGTCCGCCAAAAAGTAGCTCTTCCCCAAATTCTTATATTGTATTAACCGCTCATCCTTCTTTTGAATGTGTGTCTCCTGCAACATACTGATATCCCATTGCATTTTACGAATTTCCCTGTTTATGATACTTCTTTTTTCTGGAGTATTCATGCCATTTACATTCCATGAACCAACTGTTATCCCTCCCACCTCCCCTTCCCTCCCCTGTCCCCCCCCCCTCCCCGAAAATCCCCTCGTCTGTTCACTAGCCTTAACTGCCAGTGATATCCCTAAGGAAGTGTCGTTCCGATGGGTTCCCTTTCCATTCTTTATCCCCAACATACCCCATCACTCATCAACATACATCATTCTTTTCCCCATTCATGCTCCCACATATCCCCTATATGCCAAAACCTTTTGTAAATCTTAACAGTAAGTCCCTGGTTGTAGAAGTGTTTTTACTCAGCTTTAACTCCGGGCCAATGCCCTCCAGCATTTTTTCCTTTTCAGGTGCCTGCAGCCGTTTCAGTCTCACTGTCCACACGTGGTGGACTCTTGTTAGTTCTTCCTCCAGCCCGTGTGGTCCAGCCCCCCTTACTATTAGGGGGCCTGTCTTTGCTAAAATTCTGGGAAGCCTCAGGTATCTCCGGCAGGTCCATACATCCAAGTGCAGCCAGGATCTTCCATGCTCCCTCAGGTTGCAAGATTTTCTTTGTCTGGCTTCCCACTGTTAGCAACAAACCCTTAGGATATATCCATCTGTAGCGCAGCCCCGCTTTTTGCAGGTATCTCGTAATATCCTTAAAATCTCGTCTCTTTTGCAGAGTAGATCTCGCCAGGTCCTGAAAAATCTGCACTTGGACATTGCGCCATTTGATTTCTCCCAATGCACGTGCTTTTCTCCACACTGCTTCCTTCACCTGGAACTCATGGAAGCATGCCACGATGTCTCGAGGGAAATCCCCCCGCTGCGGCCCCAAGCTCCGATGGGCTCTATCAATTTTTATTGCAGGCCGTTCTAATCCTTCTTCAGGATCTGCTCCCTGTTCCAAAATAAAGTCACAAATCTCTCGCACCACTTTCTCCGCTTCCCTGAATTGTATTTCCTCAGGGATGCCTTTAATTCTCAAGTTACACCGCCGCGAGCGGTTCTCCAAGTCTTCCAAACGTTGCTCCATGAGTTTTCTTTCTTGCTGTTCTTTAAAAGCACTCTTCCTCAAAGTTTGCAGTTCTCCCGCCATCGTTTCAATCCGCTCCTCCGTCTCTACCATTCGGCCGCCCATATCTTTCACTTCTTCGCGGAGTTCCGTAACTGCAGCTTGAATGCTTTTCCTAGTATTAATCATCTCTGTTTTAAGTTCTTTAAACCATCGTATAATTTCGCTCCGCTCTACTTCTATCTCACCAGTGACTTGCTCCTCGTTTTCATTATCAGACTCCATTTCGTCCGGCGCCATTTTTGCTCCACGCGGGGGAAGTGGTGTTTTCGCCTTACTCGCTACTCTCGGCGATTCCCCTGCATATTTAAATTTTGCCAATTTCTTTTTGGCCGCCATTTACTATAGCTGCTTTGCTTCTTCTTTTGCGGGGAATCCCTCGCGCTTTATCGGGGTTTCTCACGCTTTTTTAATCCGTAACCCGCGGAGCTCTACAACCAGGCTACCGGCTACATCGGTGACGTCACTTCCTCCACCTAGATGATACCTTTTTTATTGGACATAACTTAATACATTTCTTGATTAGCTTTCGAAGGTTGCCCTTCTTCCTCAGATCGGAAATAAGCAAATGTGCTAGCTGACAGTGTATATAAGTGAAAACATTCAAGCATTACTATGACAGTCTGACAGGGTGGGAGGAGGGGGGTGGGTAGGAAGTATGCATGGGGACATCAAAGCATATCATTGATATTCTAACAGGGTGGGTGTGGATAGGTGAGGGGAGGGTGATCAACAGAGACATACAGCTTTATGGTTTATAATGGGCTAGGAACCTCAGATCCTTGTTAAGTCCTTTCTGTTGGGTGTTGAAATATTCAATCATTCTGACTTCAAAGGTCTTACGTTCTTGTATGGTTTTAAAGTTACCTTTGAGGATTCTCACTGTGAAGTCGCTGGTACAGTGTCCTGGACCTGTAAAATGTTGACCAACAGGCGTGGGAACCCTGCTGGCACCAGTATTGTTCATATGATGTCTATGTAAATTGAATCTTGTCTTAAGCATCTGGCCTGTTTCTCCAATATAGCATCCTTCGTTACATTTTTTACACTGAATGATATATACCACATTGGAAGATGAGCAAGTGAAAGATCCCTTTATGTTGAATATCTTTCCTTTGTGGATGACTTTGGGGTCCTGTGAAATATTTTGGCATAGTTTGCAACTGGATAAATTACAGGGAAGTGTGCCCTTCTGTTCCTTTTCAGTCTGTGAAGGAAGTTTACTTCTGATTAGCTTGTGTTTTAAATTGGGTGGCTGTCGGAAGGCCAGTACTGGTGGGGATGGGAATATCCCATCCCCACCAGTACTGGCCTTCCGACAGCCACCCAATTTAAAACACAAGCTAATCAGAAGTAAACTTCCTTCACAGACTGAAAAGGAACAGAAGGGCACACTTCCCTGTAATTTATCCAGTTGCAAACTATGCCAAAATATTTCACAGGACCCCAAAGTCATCCACAAAGGAAAGATATTCAACATAAAGGGATCTTTCACTTGCTCATCTTCCAATGTGGTATATATCATTCAGTGTAAAAAATGTAACGAAGGATGCTATATTGGAGAAACAGGCCAGATGCTTAAGACAAGATTCAATTTACATAGACATCACATGAACAATACAGCCAGTAGGGCCCCCACCCCGGTGGGACAGCACTTCACAGAACCAGGACACTGTACCAGTGATTTCACAGTGAGAATACTGAAAGGTAACTTTAAAACCATACAAGAACATAAGACCTTTGAAGTCAGAATGATTGAATATTTTAACACCCAACAGAAAGGACTTAACAAGGATCTGGGGTTCCTAGCCCATTATAAACCATAAAGCTGTATGTCTCTGTTGATCACCCTCCCCTCACCTATCCACACCCACCCTGTTAGAATATCAATGATATGCTTTGATGTCCCCATGCATACTTCCTACCCACCCCCCTCCTCCCACCCTGTCAGACTGTCATAGTAATGCTTGAATGTTTTCACTTATATACACTGTCAGCTAGCACATTTGCTTATTTCCGATCTGAGGAAGAAGGGCAACCTTCGAAAGCTAATCAAGAAATGTATTAAGTTATGTCCAATAAAAAAGGTATCATCTTATTTTCTTTTCCATGTTTTATTTTGTTTGATTTCTATTGATAACCTTAAGAGTGGACTAACACGGCTACCACACCTCTCTATTTAACATGTAGAACCCCAAAGAGTAGCAACATTCCATGTAGAATCCCAAAGAGTAGCAAGATTCCATGTAGAACCCCAAAGAGTAGCAACATTCCGAGTAGAATCTCAAAGACTAGCAAGATTCCATGTAGAAGAAGGGCAACCTTCGAAAGCTAATCAAGAAATGTATTAAGTTATGTCCAATAAAAAAGGTGTCATCTTATTTTCTTTTCCATGTTTTATTTTGTTTGATTTCTATTGATAACCTTAAGAGTGGACTAACACGGCTACCACACTCCTCTACTAGTAGAATAAAAAAATCGATTCACTTTTACCCATTCTACACCTCTCAGGATTTTGTAGGCCTCAATCATATCCCCCCTCAGCCTTGTCTTTTCCAAGTGGAAGAGCTCTTTAGCCTTTCCTCTTATGAGGAAACTGTGTGTAACTTTGCACCTTGCCCAGACCCCGTTCCTGTATACACCCACCTGCATATTATGTGCGATTGAAGATATTTGAGTAGTTCCAGGATAGCATATAGGTGTGGAATTAATATTAGCTTGTTTGCATGTATGTGATCATGTATGTGTGCGTGTATATGCTAGTATTCTAAACCTGGGAACACCTGCTCTATAGAATTATCCCCTACATGTGCACATATACTTACGTGTGCATGGCTAAAATACACACACAAATGCACTCATGTATTGGAGAATCAATTTAAATGGTCAAACACATCCATTTTCAAGAGTGGGAGCTACAGTTCCAAATCCACTCAAATGCTCAGCACTCATGCAATGAAAGGTAATTAGATCAATGACTTCTGCAACGACTCTGTTCACATAAACTACCAGCTCAGGCCTCGCTTGCCTCTTCATCGGTCATGAACAACCTTTTAATGCAGGCGCTATGATATTTGATGTATAAATACTTTACTGTTCTCTCACATTTCTTAAGCACCAAGTCAAAACTATTTAACTACTTAAGCTTTTACAGCAGGTCTCCAGATCCGCTGCCTACATGGACCATGTTTCACAGGGTATTAAAAACCTCAGCTGTAGCAGGGTGCGGACCTAACATAAGAATAGCCATACTGGGTAAGGCCAATGGTCCATCTAGCCGAGTATCTACTACTACTTATCATTTCTAAAGCGCTACTAGACGTAAGCAGCGCTGTACACTTGAACAGGAAGAGACAGTCCCTGCTCAACAGAGCTTACAATCTAATTAGGACAGACAAACAGGACAAATAAGGGATAAGGACAAAGAGTAGCAAGATTCTGTGTGGAATCCCAAAGAGTAGCAAGATTCCAGAATCCCAAAGAGTAGCAAGATTCTAGAATCCCAAACTCTACTACTACTTATCATTTCTATAGCGCTACTAGATGTACGCAGCGCTGTACACTTGAACAGGAAGAGACAGTCCCTGCTCAACAGAGCTTACAATCTAATTAGGACAGACAAACAGGTCAAACAGGAGATAAGGGAATATTAAAGTGAGGATGATAAAATAAGGGTTCTGAACAAGTGAATAAGGGTTAGGAGTTAAAAGCAGCAGCAAAAAAGGTGGGCTTTTAGCTTAGATTTGAAGACGGCCAGAGATGGAGCTTGACGTACCGGCTCAGGAAGTCTATTCCAGGCATATGGTGCAGCAAGATAAAAGGAACGGAGTCTGGAGTTAGTAGTGGAGGAGAAGGGTGCAGATAAGAGAGATTTACCCAGTGAACAGAGTTCCCGGGGAGGAATGTAGGGAGAGATGAGAGTGGAGAGGTACTGAGGAGCTGCAGAGTGAATGCACTTATAGGTCAATAAGAGGAGTTTGAACTGTATGCGGAAACGGATAGGAAGCCAGTGAAGTGACTTGAGGAGAGGGCTAATATGAGCATAACGACATATTAGTCGTGCAGCAGAATTTTGAACAGATTGAAGAGGAGAGAGATGGCTAAGTGGGAGACCTGTGAGAAGCAAGTTGCAATAGTCTAATCGAGAGGTGATAAGAGTCCTGCTTCCAACAGTAGCCAATCCAGGTCACAAGTACATGGCACAATCCCAATTAGTAGCAACATTCCAGAACCCAAAGAGTAACAAGATTCCAGAATCCCAATCAGTAGCAACATTTCACAATCCTAAGGAGTAACAAGATTCCAGAATCCCAAATAGTAGCAACATTCCATGCTACCAATCCCGGGGCAAGCACTGGCTTCCCCCATGTCCATCTCAATAACAGACTATGGACTTTTCCTCCAGGAACTTGTCCAAACCTTTTTTTTAAACCCAGATACGCTATCTGTCCACAGTCCACTTAACTATGCAGGCACTGGCACTGAATATGGCTGGTGTTGGCATAACTCCCAGCTCCTTGGCTATGCCCTGGAACACCCCGCTTCTGCTGCATTTAAGATGATGAGTTAGTGCTGATATTTAGCTGCACAGCCCTGTTAATTACAGCTGAATATCACTGGCTGGCTCACTGAGCATGATTCAGTGAGGCAGGAGTCACTTCTGCCTGTTTAAATTGCTTTGAATATTGACCCTAGAGTAATTTAAGGAAAGGGTGGTGGGTGTATGGAATTCCCTCCCAGCGGAGGTGGCTGAGATGAGGACTGTATATGAATTCAAGAAAACATGGGACAAGCAAGCAAGATCTCTAGAGAGAGGAAGGGGTTGTAGAGCTCATTAATGTTATGAGTAAAGGCTGGCATGTGGCGTTTAGGTCCACACCCTGGTACAGCTGAGGTTTAATACCCTGTGAAACATGATAGTAACATAGTAAATGACAGCAGATAAAGACCTGAACGTCCATCCAGTCTGCCTAACAAGATAAACTCATTTTATATGGTATGCAATACTTTATATGTATACTCGAGTTTGATTTGTCCTTGCCTTTCTCAGGGCACAGACCGTAGAAGTCTGCCCAGCACTGTTCTTGTACTAAAAGTTCTGAAGCTAATGTCAAAACCCCTTAAAATGTATACTCAAGCTCATCCATATCTATTCAGTTACAATCAGGGCATAGAATGTAGAAGTCTGCCCAGTACTGGTTTTGCTTCCCAGTTACCAGTGTTGCTACCCAATCTCCGCTAAGATTTCGTGGATGATCCAGGGCCGTGCCTAAGGTCTCTGGTGCCCCCCTGCAGACTATCAGTTGGCGCCCCCCCCCCCCATCTAGCATAAAATACCATAAATAAGTAAATAAATATAAACGTTTAACGTTGAGCACCTGATTATCAAAGTGTTTCTTGGGATACTACAAAATAACGCCTTAGAATGCACTTGATAAGGATTTCTAAGTAGTCTGCCCAACAGCTGCCCTGCATCAACATAAACCACATACTGTAGCTCGGCATCAGCTCTTCCCTCTTTCCTACCCCCCCCCCCCCCCCAATCCATCCCTATAGCCCAGAATCAGCCCTTCCCTACTCCCCCCATCTGTCCCTGTAGCCCGGCACTGACTTAAAAAATACTTTCCATTCCCTACCCCCTCCATCCATCCATTCCTGTAACCCAACATCAGCCCTTCCTCTCCCCACCATGCATCCCGTAGCTAGGCATCAGCTCGACCCTATCTCACTACCCCTCCATGTAGCCTAGTGTAAGCCCTGTCTTATTCCCTACCCATCCCCCCCACCCAGAGTCTGGCATTTCCACCACCCCCCTGCATTAGATGCAAAACTTTTTTTTTTATTGTCCTGGGTACTGCAGGGTACACTCCTACTCAGATACCTGCCTACATTAAAAAATAAAACTTTTTTTTTTTTAAATTTTAACCTGGGTATTGCAGAGACTATCCCCACCAACATTAAATACAATTTTTTTTTTAATTGTAAGCTGGGCACTGAGCTCACCTCCCACCCAGAAAGAAATCCAGCAGTATTAAATTAAATATACCTCCCCGCCCCCCTAGGTAGTGAAGAGCCCACCCCACCCATAAGCCCACCAGTATTACACATAACTAAAATTGAAACATTTGTTTTTACCTGGGTTTTAAGTATAGAGTTTCCCGAAAGATTGCAGTTATGTGCTGACTGCTGTGCCTGTTTGTGGCTGTGGATGAGTGCTGACAGGGCCCAACTTCTTAGCTGAAGACTCCAACAGGGAGACTGGCCTGCTGAGCCGCAGGGGCAGCAGATTTTTCAATCGGTATGCACCATGCGCACCTCAGGGGGCCCTGGGTGGCAGGGTAGCAGGCGCTGGTGAGAGCAGCTGCAGAGCAGGGCGTCTGATTTTTCTACTGGTGTGCACCACGGGGGGGGGGGCGGCAGGGTAACAGGCTCTGGTGAGAGTGCTGCAGCTGCACAACACTCAGCCGAGCCATGACAGCGGCAGATGTTTCAATTAGCGTGTGGCATGCGCACCACATGGGGCCCGGGGTGGCTAGGCAGCAGGCACCGGTGAGAGCAGCTGCAGTACACTAGGGCAGCGGTGGAACTAGCAGCCGCGATGTGGCGTCGGCGATGGTGAGCTGGTAAATTAATTGCTCCCCTCGGACTCGGAGCAGTAGGTTTTCCAGTCCTGTTTCGACTTGAGCAGATTAAACTTCAGTACCGAGTCCCAACTTTCCGGTCCCAGAGTTACCCGGACCTGAGCACA
Source organism: Microcaecilia unicolor (assembly GCF_901765095.1). Classification (NCBI taxonomy): domain Eukaryota; kingdom Metazoa; phylum Chordata; class Amphibia; order Gymnophiona; family Siphonopidae; genus Microcaecilia; species Microcaecilia unicolor. Next base: position 19,372,584 of record NC_044032.1, on the reverse strand, counting down.
GCAGGAAAATAAAGACACAGGTAGGATTTTTTTAGGAGAGCTACAAACAGGCTATCCTCTGTGTGCACGTGGCTGAGCGCAGCTGAACTGAAAGGCTGTGCAGCCTAATCAGCACCTAGATGACCGGCGCCGATTGGTGGATGACAAACTGGGTGGACCTGAGCTGAGATTGGGTGTGCCTGGGCCCACCCAGGCCCACCCAAAGCTATGCCCCTGAATTATGTCTGGCTTTCTGTCCGTGCTCCTAAGTTTCCCTCTTTCTTGGTACTGCTGTAGTCTACAGAGGAGGGCGCGACACAGTGAGGCCCGACGATGACGAGAAGAGATTTGCTTGTTTTAAAAGCAGCCGGGCAGACGCGAGGCGCTGCCTGCAACTCGGCTTCACAAAATTTGTTTTAAAGGTAGGTGGGAGGCAGAGCAGCGGTATGGCGGGGCAGCACCGCAGCGGCGCCCTTGAAGAAAGGCGCCCCCCCCCCTGCGGTGCTTACCCCGCTTACCGTGTTGGCACAGCCCTGCGTGGATCCATTCCTTCTAAGCAGAATTCCTTTGTGTTTATCCCACACATGTTTGAATTCCATTACCAGTTTCATCTCCACCACCTCCCACGGCAGGGCATTCCACGTATCTACCACCTTTTCCACTTCCTGATATTACTCCTGAGTCTGCCTCCCTTCAACCTCAATTCATGTCCTGTAGTTCTACCACCTTCCCGTCTCCGGAAAACAATCGTTTGCGGATTAATACCTTTCAAATATTTGAACGTCTGTATCATGTCACCCCTGTTTCTCCTTTCCTCCAAGGTATACATGTACAGGTCGGCAAGTCTCTCCTCGTACGGTTTGCAATGCAAATCCCATACCATTTTTCTAGCTTTCCTTCGCACCACTTCCAGTCTTTTTACATCTTTAGAAAGATAACGGCCTCCAAAACTGAACACAAAACTGATCCGGATCTGGAGACCCGCTGTAAAAGCTAAGTAGTTAAATAGTTTTGGCTTGGTGCTTAACAAATGTGAGAGAAGAGTAAAGTGTTTATATATCAAATATCATTGAGCCTGCATTAAAAGATTTGTTCATGACCTATGAAGAGGCAGGTGAGTCCCGAGCTGGTAGCTTTTGTGAAAAGAGTCATTGATCTAATTACCTTTCATTGCATGAGTGCTGAGCAAGTGAGTGGATTGGAACTGTAGCTCCCGCTCTTGAAAACTGATGTGTTTGACCATTTAAACTGATTCTCCAATACATGTGCGCATTTACCAGGGGCATAGCCAGACAGCCAATTTTGGGTGGGCCTGAGTCCAAGGTGGGTGGGCATGCATGAAAACTAAGCATGTGAAGAGGGGCTGGTGTTGGTTTCAGCTCGAGGCAAGTGCTGCCAGCTGCCGTTTGAAAGAGCACTGGCTGCCTGAGGAGGAGGAAATCTTCAGCTGACGGGGTTTGAGGACCTCTGCAAGCCTTAGCAAGAGTGCACAATTTTGGGTGGGCCAGAGTCCAAATAGGGTGGGCCATGGCCCACCCATGGCTACGCCACTGGCATTTACGTGTGTATTTTAGCCATGCAACATCTTTAATTGTATGAGTGCTGAGCGTTTGAGCACAGGTATTGGAGAGGCATCGTCAAAGTCGACCTTGGGGCAGAGAGGGCGCGTACACCTATTCTTTTGGATTTCCAAAACCATGCAGACTGTATTCGTATACCGGTTTAACAGTTTTATTTTACAGGTACTAGGTCTGTTGCTAGCGGGCTCACAATCTAAATAATACATGTACTACTGTTATACCTGCGGCAACGGAGGGGTTAAGTGACTTGCCCAGGGTCACACAGAGCTGCAGAGGGAATTGAACCTGGTTCCCCAGGATCTCAACTCACTGCCAACCATCAGGCAGCAGCAGGAATTGAACCCAGTTCCCTAGGTCCACAACCTGCTACACTAACCATTAGGCCACACCTCCATGAATGTTGCCCCTTAAATGATCTCAAGTAAAAGGTTTCCACTACAGTGTTCGCCCCACGTAACGCAGCTCAATATAGTGCAGGATTGTTTATAATGTAATCAAGGGTTAGACCCTTTATTATTTTTTACTTATTTTAATTTTGGTACATTTATACCCCGCATTATCCCACAAGAGCGGGCTCAATGTGGCTTACATTGTTACAAAAAGATTACAATTCAGGGTGGATACAGATTCAAGCAATCAGAGGGAGAGATAAGAACATGAGGATAGGACAGGGGCGATGTAGTCGGTGATTAGGCGGGTACAGACGATATGAGGAAAGTTAGGGCTTAGTATTGTCAGTGGGATAAGCTGTCTCAAATAAAAATGTCTTTAAGGATTTCTTAAAGGGTTGGTGGTCATCAATCGCTTTCAGATGTCTAGGCAGAACATTCCAAGATTTCGGGCTGACATAGGAGAAGGAGAAGAGTAATTTATATTTAACGTTCTTGCAACTTGGATAGTCAGGGCCGTGCCAACACGGTAAGCGAGGTCCTCTGGGGGGCGCCCTGCCGCACCATGCTTACCTCGCCCTCCCGCTCCCATGTCCCAACTGCCAGCCCTCTTCTCCCCCCCAACAAGATCCCTTTTAAATGTACCTCTGTCCGGCAGCGAAGGCGCAGCGACGCGTCAGTGAAGGAGGCGGCGCTCACGACATCTCTACTAGTCTTCCCTTCGCTCAGTGTTCCGCCTTCTTCTGACGTCAAGGAAATGACATCAGAAGAAGGCGGGACATTGAGCGAAGGGAAGACTAGTAGAGTCGTCGGGAGTGCCGCCTCCTTCACTGACACTGCGCCTTCGCTGCCGGACGGAGGTACATTTAAAAGGGATCTTGGGGGGGACAAGAGGGCGGGCAGTTGGGACATGGGAGCGGGAGGACAGGGGAGAGAGGAGCGTGGATGGGAGGGCAGCGATCATTTTCACGGGGGGGAGGGGGCGCGCACGCCAACTGTTCATCTGTGGGGGGCACTGGGGGCGCCAACTGATCTTCTGCAGGGGGGCGCCACAGACCCTTGGCACGGCCATGTGGATAGTGTAAATTAAGGTAGGATCGAGCAGACACTGAAGCATTTCTGGATGGTAGATCTATCAAATCTAGCATATAGGCAGGGGCTTCCCCATATATTATCTTGTGAGTCAATGAACAGATTTTAAAGGTAATACAGTCTTTAATGGGAAGCCAGTGTAGAATGTAACGTAGAGGGCGAGCATGGTCAAAGCAAGATTTGCCCAAGATTAGCCTTGCAGCAGTGTTTTGAGCGGTATGGAGTATAATTATTATTGTATATTACGCTGTAGAACCCATATAATAAGGTTTCACTGATAGCACAGTCAAATATCTTAGATCCCCAACATCCCCTTTTTGGGGTCCATAGTGTATTTATTCCCTGCATGGCTTTACATGGAAGACTGTAGTTAGAGCAGCAATGTCGCCATCTGCTGGCCACTATATTCCAGGCTTGCATTTCCATTGGTTTGTTTTATTTTCCTACAAGTCATACCATACAGACCTTGAGAAAATTGGTGGAATTAAAGGCTTTCATAACTCTTTATAAGCCCAAGAAAATATTGTACTGTATAAGCTTTTGGAAGAAGGCTGAAAAAAGGAAGTACTTACATCAAGAAATATTGTGAGATGGAAAGTTTCATAATAAAGTTGTCATGAGATGTCAAAAGGGGATTTTTTTTTTTAAATTTTATTTCTACTTTATGGAACAGTACATTTAAACTGTCCTTAATATGCATAAACATTTCAGCACCTCAGTTAATGCAGTCAGGTTTTGATATCCCATTAAATGCAGTCCTAGATGGCTGAAGAAATTCTTCATCTCATTCGCTGTAAAACACTCAAGAAGACCAAAAGAAGAGCAGATGTCACTTTAGTGGCGGGAAAGGACAGGAAAACAGGAAATCAATGAAACTGAGAAGTAACACAGCAGATTTGAAAAATAAGGATGCAGTCTGTCTCCTGGGACTAGTTAATCCACGGATGTAGAAACATAAGCCATATGGTCTTTATCTGCATTCATTTTCCATCAAGTCTACCTATCCCTTCCCTCAGAGATCCTGCGTAATTGTCCCACACTTTCTGGAATTCAGATGCCGTCTTCATCTCCACCAGGAGGCCATTCCACGAATTCACCACCCTTTCTGCAAAGACGTATTTCCTCAGGTTACTCCTGAGCAAGGGTGCAGCTAGACCTCGCGGTGGGAGGGGGCCAGAACCCGAGGTGGGAGGGGGCACATTTTGGTCTGCTGCCCTGCCGCCGCCGCCCCCCCCCCCCCCTGCTGCCTCGCCACCCTGACGCTCCCCACCGACTGCCACAGCAAATACCTTGGCTGCCAGGGGTCCCCAACCCCGGCCAGCTGAAGCGTTGTCCAGCGCCGGTCTCTGGCATTGTGGCATTGCCTGCCCTGCTCTGTCTTCCCCTCACATCCTGCACGTTCCTTTTAGTGAAATTGAGACCAGCGCTGGAGAAGGCTTCAGCTGCCAGGGGTTGAGGACCCCCGCCATCAAAACCAGGGGCTCACAAGAAATTTGGGGGGACCCAGGCTCCTGTGGCCCCCATTTAGCTATGCCATTGCTCCTGAGTCTATCCCCTTTCGCCTTCATTCTATGCCCCTTCATTCCGGAGCTTCCTTGCAATTGAGACTCATCTCTTGGGCATTTATGCCCACAGAAGTATTTAAAAGTCTCTGTCTCCCCTCTCCTGCCTTTCTTCCAAAGTATATGTAACCCGAGTCTCGCCCGGGTTAGCTCCACAGGGGAACATTCACGCTGCTTCAGCTCCACGGCTTCTGCTCACTCTCAGGCCTTGTTCACCCACTCTTTCTCCCATTCTCCACTGCAGTCAAACTGGGCTGGGTGACGATCCGAAATAATAATTGGGGGTCTTTGGAAGACACATATTATTCTGGGTTCCACTCAACTCTTCAGTCCAGGAACCACGTGACACTCCAGAAGATTAATAATAAGTTGAACTTTATTTGCAACTTCAGCAAATTACAACCTTGCTTCAACGATTTCTCAACACAGTCAGTGAAGTAAATGCTCCCCCTCCATTGTCCCAGGTACAAATAAGTACCTGTATATAATACGTAAACCGCTTTGAATGTAGTTGGAAAAACCACAGAAAGGCGGTATATAAGTCCCATTCCCTTTCCCTATAACTCTGGGTCAGACGTCAATCAGCCATGGGGCATTTCTCCCCTACACCCTTCAGAAGTTTTGCAAGGAGCAGTTCCTTTACAAGGCTATACACATAGGCCCAACCTCGCTATGCCTATCCTGCAGCCAGATGTAACCCCAGGGCTGATTCCTCCTCCTGATAATCTCTGTTACCACCAGGTCTGGACCTTCTTATATCTATCTTTCTTTCGTGGGTATCACCTTGCTAGTAACATCCAGCCGTGGGCAGACCTTGTCCTACCCTGAACCCCGCTTATGGGCCGGACTTCCCAATCCGTCTGAAGTTCTGGCTCCTTCACCAGCTGTTACAAGTTTACCGCAACTGTCCCTTTGGGTTAACCAACTGGAGTTGGCAGTTCAGATCTCCCCTTATTCTTCTGCGGGTCATTTGGCAGGGGGCTTGTAGGCAAGTTGGCAACCGAGGACACTTTCCCACTCTAAATTCTGTCTTTTTATTTCCTTCCCAAACTCCTCCCAAGCTCTAAATCTACAATTCAGGGGCATTATTCTTCTGCACTTTATTCATGCACCCTCCCCTGGGCTGGGACCTTCTCCCACCCAGGGACCTCCCAGTGACTCTCCACTAGGCTCATCCCTTTTAATAATTACCATTCTAACTAGGGGTTACACATATATTTTTAAGTCTGTCTCCATATTCTTTATGATTAAGACCACTGACCATTTTAGTAGCCGCTCTCTTCCTTATGAACATAAGTGTTGCCATACTGGGACAGACCGAAGGTCCATCAAGCCCATTATCCTGTTTCCAACAGTGGCCAATCTAAGTTACAGCACCTGGCAAGATCCCAAAACAGTACATTTTAAGCTGCTTATCCTAGAAATAAGCAGTGGATTTCCCCAAGTCCATTTTAATAATGGTCTATGGTCTTTTCCTTTAGGAAGCCATCCAAACCTTTTTTAAAACCCCGCTAAGCTAACTGCTTTTACTACATTCTCTGACAACGAATTCCAGAGTTTAATTACACGCTGAGCGAACTAATATTTTCTTTGATTTGTTTTAAATGTACTGCTTTGTAGCTTCATTGTGTGCCACCTAGTACTAGTATTTTTGGAAAGAGTAAACAAGTGATTCACATCTACCCATTCTACTCCACTCATTATTTTATAGAACTCTATCATATCTCCCTTCAGCCATCTTTTCTCCAAGCTGCCTAGCCACTTTAGCCTTTCCTCATAGGGAAGTTGTCCCATCCCCTTTATCATTTTCGTTGTCCTTCTCTGTACCTTTTCTAATTCCACTATATCTTTTGTGAGATGCGGTGACCATAATTGCACACAATATTCGAGGTGCGGTCACACCAAGGAGTGATACAAAGGCATTATAACATCCTCATTTTTATTTTCCATTCCTTTCCTAATAATTCCTAATATTCTATTTGCTTTCTTAGCCACTGCCGCACACTGAGCAGAGGGGTTCAACATATCATCAACGGTGACACCTACCTAATGTGGAACTTTGCATCACGTAGCTATGGTTTGGGTTCCTCTTTCCCACATGCATCACTTTGCACTTGCTTACATTAAACGTAATTTGCCATTTGAATGCCCAGTCTCCCAGTCTAGAAAAAAACCTCAGACTAGAAAATTAAGCTTTCTGCTGAAGGAAAAATACCAATTCCCTTTCCCCCCATGGTTTGAGCAGCTGGACGTTGTGTACCGGGGAAGGGGGGATGGAGTTAATATCTGAGTATTTTAGTACCAAAACCTGTTTTACCACTTCCAGAGGTATTAATTCCCAGCAGTGGCGTAGCAAGGTCGGCTGCCACCTGGGGCGGATCGCCGCTGCGCACCCCCCCCCCCCCGGGTGCAGCAGCATCCATCCCCCCAGGGTGCAGCACGACATCCCCCCGGCACATCAAGCCCCCCCCCCCCCCCGGCGCAATGACACCCCCCTCCCCTGGTGTATTCTTGGCTGTTGGAGGGTGCAGAGAGCAGCCGCGCACCTGTCAGCTCCACTGGCTCCCTGCTCCCTCTGCCCCGGAACAGGAAACGTAACCTCCCCCCTACCCCCCCCCCCCCACCCCCACCCCCAGTTTCTGCAATTCATTCAGTTCAATAGAAGGTTACAACACAGCAGTCTGCGGGAGACAAAATACTAGTGCATCAGTAGCCCACTCTACCAAAATAAAAAACATTGATTCCCAATCTCCCACCAGCAAATAAAAATCTCAGGACCAGCACTTTTCCCTCAAGTCCAGCTACATAACAATAACCATCTGGATCTTTTTCCTCCAAAAACGAGTCCAGTTTACCTCTGAATCAATTTAGTGCTATAGGTAGGATTACCATACGTCCTTTTTTTAAGAGGACATGTCCTCTTTTTGGACATCTTAAGACGTCGTCCAGGATTTTTAATTTTTAGGGAAATGTTCTCTTTTTCTTTTATGTGCCTATGACCAACATGTCTACCCACATAATGAGGGAAACCATCTCTGGCCTATTAGTCAGTCTGGACACATGGGGGCGCTAAAGAGAGAGAAATGCAGTGCTGATCCCCTCTCTGCTCCCCTGCTGGTTGCATCTGTCAAAGGAATTTTGTTCGTGCAGCACGATCTTAAGCATATGTCATGCAAAGATTTTCACACGTATCACAGAAGCCAGACAAAGTTGTTGAGGGACACGCACTCTTCTGAATAGTACGCTTCGGCTCAGACTCCGCCAAACTCAAATCCAGAAGTACTTGAAAAGTAGATTTTTCTACTGCTGTACTGTAAGTAAGTCACTGTTTGATGTGTGTTCATAAACCACAATTAAATATTTCTTTAGCAAAGGTAGCAACCATTTTCATTTTTTCTGTTCTCTTTTTTTGTCTCCGCAAATATGGTAACCCTAGCTGTAGGCATGACTGTCTCTGTCTGGAAAATGTTTAATCAATTTCCCTGCTATCTGAGAAAAGGGTATCTTTGACAGAACCACCTCATTTTCCTTTCTGGCTGATCTCCAAGATTCCTGGAGGGTTCATTTTATCCACTGGTACAGTATAGTGTAACCATTCAGTATGCAAGTTCTTTCTAATGGAAATATTTACATATCAAATGTAATATTGTGTTACATTACATAATAGCGCATCACGATATAACAATTCATAAAATACAAATATATGAAAACAATATCATAGTTTCAACTACAGCCCGACCAAAATTCGGTTTCGTTTCTGGTGCCGAAACCAAACCGAAAAGCTGTTCTGAGGCGGAACTTCCTGTTACAGAAAGAGAGGCTTCCTGTAGATGAGAAGCAGCACTGTTTTCACTGCAGCGGTGAGAAGCAAGGATAAGGAACGCGCGGAGGAGATCGCCAAACAAATTAAAGACCTCGTTGATTAACATGCATCATCGATACAAGTTCTACACTCAGGGCCCCTTTTGCTAAACCGCACTAGTGATTCCTGGCACGGCAAATGTGACACAGCCCATTCGGTTGGAATGAGCTTCGTCACATTTGCCATGCAGGCATTGCTAGAGCAGCTTAGTAAAAGGGGCCCTTAATAAATAGACCCCATTGACAATAAAGTGGCCAAACAGGTAGAAAAGACGATAGCAAGTCCTTATCCATTCAAGGCCTTAACCCATTCATATATGCTGACGATGTCACAGTATACATACCCTACAAACACGATCTGGCAGAAATCACCAATGAAATCAAGCTCAGTTTTAACATCATGAACTCATAGGCAAATGCATTCCAATTAAAACTTAACGCAGAAAAACACAATGTCTCATCATCTCATCCCAATACAACACATATAATCCCATAAACATAAGCACCCCAGGTTACACCCTTCCTATCGCAGACAGCCTGAAAATCCTCGGAGTAACAATCGACCAGAACCTCTCACTAGAGAACCAAGCAAAATCTACCATAAAGAAAATGTTTCACTCTATGTGGAAACTCAAAAGCGTGAGACCATTCTTCTCGAGGGAAATATTTTGCAACCTGATACAATCAATAGTATTAAGTCACGCAGACTACTGCAATGGAATTTATGCGGGTTGCAAAGAACAAATTACAAAGAAACTTCAGATCGCTCAAAACACAGCAGCCAGGCTTATATTTGGAAAAACACGTTTTGAAAGCGCCAAACCCCTCCGAGAAAAACTGCACTGGCTCCCAATCAAAGAACGTATTGCTTTCAAAATCTGCATCCTGGTCCATAAAATAATCTACGGCGAAGCCCCAGGATACATGACAGACCTCATAGACCTGCCAACCAGAAATACAACAAGATCAGCACGAACTTACCTAAATCTCCACCACCCAAGCTGCAAAGGACTCAAATACAAATTAACGTATGCATCCAGCTTCTCCTACTTAAGCGCACAACTGTGGAATGCACTGCCAAAAATAATAAAAACAACGTACGACCACCTAAATTTCCGGAAAGAACTAACAACAAACCTATTCAGAAAGGCATATCCCAACGACCCAACATAAGAACCTAAATACCTGCAACACAACAAAACCAAAGATCGTAATGGACACACCCCAACTCTCCCTCTTCCTCTCTAATGTTCCCCCAATGTATCTACCATACATGAACCTTATTCTACTACTATTACACCTTGTATTTGTTCATCCCGGAACTGACGAACGCCGTTACGGTACTTTGTAAGCCACATTGAGCCTGCAAATAGCTGGGAAAATGTTGGATACAAATGTAACAAATAAAATAAAATAAATAAATATAAGGATACTTGAGTGCATAGGGCGAGGAATGGCCAGTAGGAAAAAGTTTATATCTTTCAAAAAGATATAAACAGGATGGAGTCAGTCCAGAGGGCGGCTACTAAAACGGTCAGTGGTTTTCGTCATAAAACGTATGGAGACAGACGTAAAGATCTCAATATGTATACTTTGGAAGAAAGACAAGAGAGGGGAGCTATACAGCCCCCCATTACCTCTCCTCTCTCATCTCTCCCTACATTCCTCCCCGTAATCTCTGCTCGCTGGTCAAATCTCTCTTGTGGTCCCCCTTGTCCTCCACTGCTAATTCCAGGCTTCGTTCCTTTTCCCTCGCGGCACCTTATGCCTGGAATAGACTTCCTGGACCTATACGTCTAGCTCCATCTCTACCTGTTTTCAAATCTATGCTGAAACCCCACCTTTTCACCACTGCTTTTGGCTCCTAACCACTACTCAATTTCCCTATCCTTGTTCCTTCTCACCCAGTACTTCCCTCGCCCTTAATTGTCTTGTCTGTCTGTATTTTTAGATTGTAAGCTCTATCGAGCAGGGACTGTCTCTCTGTGTCAGGTGTTCAGCGCTGCATGCGTCTGGTAGCGCTATACAAATGTTAATAATAATAATAATAATAGAGACATTTAAATACCTATGCGGCATAAATGCACAGGAGGCGAGTCTCTTTCAGTTGAAAGGAAGTTCTGGAAGGAGGGGGCATAGGATGAGAGAAAGGGGATAGACTCAGAAGTAACCTGAGGAAATACTTTTTTCACAGAAAGGGTGGTGAATTTGTGGAATGGCCTCCTGGTGGAGATAAAGACTGTATCTGAATTCAAGAGAGCTTGGGACAAGTACATAGGGTCTCTAAGGGAATGATAGGGAGAGTAGATGGCATGGATGGGCAGACTGGATAGGCCACATGGTCTCTATCGGCCTACATTTTTTATGTTTCTATGTTTGTGTTAAGTAACATGTTAAATCACATCAATGCATGTTACTGTACATTATGCACATTAGTAAATGAGATCCTAGGTTTGCCAATGAGACTGTTCTTTTGTCATTTGCTGGCCTGGGAATGTCCTATCTTTGGTTTGTAACTATCTGATCTGGCCTTTGGAACATGTAATCATCTTCCCATTTTCTGCATTCTGCTGTAGGTGAAGGCTGCAGTCTCACATGCACTGGCAGTGGGATATCGCCACATAGATTGTGCATTTGCCTATGGGAATGAGCCAGAGGTAGGAGAAGCTTTACAAGAGATGATGGGCCCACAAAAGGTAAGTGAGATTACAACTGCCCTTCTTCCTTCCCCCCCAGTGGCATAGCCAGGAATTTTTAACAGGGGTGTGTGTCTCTTGCACCCTTGTCCCTCCCCACAGTACCTTAAAATCACCTCTGCTCCAGTCAGCACTTTTAGGCTGCCTGCACCAGAAAAAAACTGAATGAAATTTTTGCTTCTGATTTTACGGAAGAAGATGTAAGACACCTGCCTGTACCGGAAATGGTTTTCAACGGTGATGATGCGGAGGAACTGAAAGAAATCTCTGTGAAACTGGAAGATTAAGATGTACTGAGCCAAATTGACAAATTAAAGAGTAGTAAATCACCTGGACTGGATGGCATATATCCAAGGGTACTCAAAGAACTCAAGCATGAAATTGCTGATCTGCTGTTACTAATATGTAACCTGTCGTTAAAATCATACGTAGTACGCTGATTTTTAAAAAGCGTTCTAGGGGTGATCCGGGAAATTACAGACTGGTAAGCCTGATGTCGCTGCCGGGCAAAATAGTGGAAACTATTATAAAGAATACAATTACAGAACACGTAGACAAATATGGTTTAATGGGACAGAGTCAGCATGGGTTCAGCCAAGGGAAGTCTTGCCTCACCAATTTGCTTCATTTCTTTGAAGACATGAATAAACATGTGGATAAAGGTGAGCCGGTTGATATAGGGTATCTAGATTTTCAGAAAGCTTTTGATAAAGTTCCTCATGAGAGACTCTTGAGAAAAATAAAGAGTCATGGGATAGGAGGCATGGTTCTTGTGTGGATTAGGAATTGGTTATTGGACAGAAAACAGAAGGTAGGGTTAAATGCTCATTTCTCTCAATGGAAGAGGGTGAACAGTGAAGTTCCACAAGGATCTGTATTGGGACCAGTGCTATTTAACATATTTATAAATTATATAGAAATCGGAATGACGAGAGAGGTGATTAAATTTGCAGATGATACAAAACTATTCAAGGTTGTTAAAACACATGCGGACTGTGAAATATTGCAGGAAGACCTTAGGAAACTAGAAGACTGGGCATCCAAATGGCAGATAAAATTTAATGTGGACAAATGCAAGGTGATGCACATTGGAAAGAGTAACTCAAATCATAGTTAGCTGATGCTAGGGTCCACCTTGGAGGTCAGCATGCAAGAAAAAGATCTAGGTGTCTTTGTAGATAATATGCTGAAATCTTCTGCTCAGTGTGCGGTGGCAGCCAAAAAAGCAAACAGGATGCTAGGAATTATTAAGAAAGGGATAGTGAATAAGACTAAAAATACTATAATGCCTTTGTATCACTCCATGGTGCGACCTCACCTTGAGTATTGTGTTCAGTTCTGGTGGCCATATCTCAAAACAGATACAGTGAAATTAGAAAAGATTCAAAGAAGAGCGACCAAAATGATAAAGGGAATGGAACTCCTCTCATATGAGGAAAGGCTAAAGAGGTTAGGGCTCTTCATCTTGGAAAAGAGATGGATGAGGGGAGATATGATTGAGGTCTACAAAATCCTGAGTGGTGTAGAACGAGTAGAAGTACATCAATTTTTTACTCGTTCCAAAGGTACAAAGACTAGGGGACACTCAAGGAAGTTACTTAGAAATACTTTTAAAACTAATAGGAGAAAATATTTTTTCACTCAATGAATAGTTAAGTTCTGGAACTCTTTGACGGAGGATGTGGTAACAGCAGTTAGCGTATCTGGGTTTAAAAAAGGTTTGGACAAATTCCTGGAGGAAAAGTCCATAGTCTGCTATTGAGACAGACATGGGGAAAAAACCGCTTGCCCCGGGATTAGTAGCATGGAATGTTGCTGCTAATTGGGTTTCTTCCACGTACTTGTGACCTGGCTTGGCCACTGTTTGGAAAACAGGATACTGGGCTTGATGGACCATTGGTCTGACCCGGTATGGCTACTCTTATATTCTTATGTTTCTCTCTGAACCATCCCGCCCTTCACAAAACAGGAAGTTGCATCAGAAGGGGAGGGACTGTTCAGAGGTAAAGTCCCAATGCAGGCCTCAGGCAGCCTATGAGTGCCGCAGTCACTGCCCGGGCAAAGACTGGAACAGAGATGATTTTAAGGCAGGGGACCGAGTCTGACAGGGCCTATATACTTATATAAATAAGCCACTGCTTCCCCCCACTCCCTCCTTCCCTCTCCTCTGCAACTCTTGTGCAAGTAGAAGCCTCAAAGAACCAATGCATCAAGAAACACTGCAGTCATTTCCATCTGATCATGGATTTTAGACTCCCATCCAATGCATTCTGGGTTTTGTAGTTTCTTGTCACCGCCTTCAGCATGCTCCCTGTTCTGCATGTGTTGCTTTGCAGTCCTCTGGCACCACCTTGTACAAGCGAGAAAGAAAGGCAGCATCCCCAAAGTATCCAGGCTAAGAAACGCCAATACTTATGTTGTGTTGTTGTCTAAGGCAGTGGTTTTCAACCCAGTCCTTAGGGACCACCTGGCCACTTGGGGTTTTAAGATATTCACAATGAAAATGCATGAGAGAGATTTGCATGCACTGCTTTCTTGGTGTGCAAATCTCTCTAGTGCATATTCATTGTAGATATCCTAAGAACCCATGTGGCCAGGTGGTCCCCGAAGACTGGGTGGAAAACCACTGTCCTAGAGTGTGAGAGAAGCAGAAGCTCTGGTAACAGTCATTCAGGAGCCAAAGAGTGTACGTGTTTTGGACAGTTTAAAGAACCTGCAGCGGAACAAAGACTAGAAGTACTAATGGGTGAATTCAACCTCCCTAAATGTTTAGGTCTTTTTACCACCTCTACAAATCTTCATATATCAGTTACCCATGATTTGCAGAGATAAAAGACCAAGGCCACATGCATATGAGAAAGTATATTTTATTCACTTACCAAGTATTGATACAATCAATAGTTTCTCATGGGAGAATAGAACTACTGCATAAATATGCTGGCTGTATCTATCGCTCCAACATACAGGACTGAAACAGCTATTTTTATGCACTTTGTATTTAACAATGATTTACAATGCTTCAACAAGTTATCTTACCCAGGATCATCCAGTCTCCTTTCAAAGCCATCTGGTTTCTCTCACCTGCTAAACCACATTCCCATGTTTGTTTATGCTTCCTCCTTTCCCAGACCTGTTTGCCTGTAAGGATATCATATCAGATCATAAGTTCCTGGGCCTCACGATTTATGACCTTTGCCCTTTGACTGTACTCCAGGGTGCATAACTGTGTTTATTATCTACAGGTTTTCCTGTTTTGTAGCTACGGGGAAAATGCTTAGTGCGTCTGCAGTCAGCTAGAACACACTGCTTTTATTGATTACTTTTCAATCTACATCCAATAAACAAATCAGCAAGAAAACGTAGACCACATAAATGGGAACTAAGAGGAGAATAATTAAGAAAATCCAATTCCTAGAAACAGGATAAACGATCCAACACAATTGCCCTATTAATGACCCAAACAATCCTAAAAAGCCCCCAACTGTAATTACGTAACTTCTCGTCTCTCAAGTTGAACTGAGTCAAAGAAACACATTTCACATTTTGATAATTGACATGGCATCAGCAAGGGAACCGCAAAAAAAAAAAAAATGGCTCCCATGCAAGTACCCCTTCCTTCAACTGGAGAAAACTGTTCCTTCTTAACTGAGTCACCGTTGAAGATTAAATCCACAAATGGAATTGTCTTTTTACTTAAATACAATTTAAGAATCCTAATTTTATTACTCTCTGAAGCAGAAAAGACTAATAGGGTGACACAAGATGTAATTATATCCTGAAATGTTTGTAAAAATGAAGTAAGATATATAGAATTTGTGTCCACCACCCCCTCAGCCTCTGCCGCCTCCACAACTGAAGATTGAGTTACATAATTAGGAATTACAATATGGTCAGAATCTTCTATTTGTAATTCCTCCTTAAAATACCTTCTCAAAAGAATTTCTAGAGATAATAAACAAAAGATACGAAAGTTTTTTTAAAAACACACACACGTTTGCTCTAGAGAAAATTTCCAAGGTTTCTTAATGCCTGTGGATAACCAAACTACCCTTGATGATGAATCTCAGATTAATAATTTACAAGGTGTTAACTCATTCAGTATGTCATGTATCTACTTCAGAGATGAGGAATAAAAGTCTTTAGCCAGCTGTCAGTTCTGGACACCACTATCCGAACCTCAAGGATGAAAACCTCCCGAGGCAGTTCTTCTCTCCTTTTTTGCCTGCCTGCTCTCTTCGTCTCATACTCTTAGGTCTCTAGACTCAAATAGAATAGTTCTTCCAAATCCAAGGCAGGCTCGTTATATAGTAACACAGTAAATGACAGCAGATAAAGACCTGAACAGTCCATCCAGTCTGCCCAACAGTCACACACATTACCAATTCATGATTCAATTTTATTTTATTTATTTATATTTGTACCCCGCGCTTTCCCACTCATGGGCAGGCTCAATGCAGCTTACATGGGGCAATGGAGGGTTAAGTGACTTGCCCAGAGTCACAAGGAGCTGCCTGTGCCTGAAGTGGGAACTGAACTCAGTTCCTCAGGACCAAAGTCCACCACCCTAACCACTAGGCCACTCCTCCTCCGCTGTTGCTACTATTTGAGATTCTACATGGAATGTTGCTATTCCACTAGCAACATTCCATGTACACGTTGGCCCTTGCAGATCACCAATGTGGCCGCGCAGGCTTCTGCTTCTGTGAGTCTGACGTCCTGCACGTACGTGCAGGACGTCAGACTCACAGAAACAGAAGCCTGCACTGCCTTCTACATAGAATGTTGCTAGTGGAATAGCAACATTCCATGTAGAATCTCCAATAGTAGCAACATTCCATGTAGAATCTCCAATAGTATCTATTTTATTTTTGTTACATTTGTACCCTGCGCTTTCCCACTCATGGCAGGCTCAATGTGGCTTACATGGGGCAATGGAGGGTTAAGTGACTTGCCCAGAGTCACAAGGAGCTGCCTGTGCCTGAAGTGGGAATTGAACTCAGTTCCTCAGTTCTCCAGGACCAAACTCCACCACCCTAACCACTAGACCACTCCTCCACTGTTGCTACTATTTGAGATTCTACATGGAATGTTGCTATTCCACTAGCAACATTCCATGTAGACGTTGGCCCTTGCAGATCACCAATGTGGCCGCGCAGGCTTCTGCTTCTGTTTCTGTGAGTCTGACGTCCTGCTATTCCACTAGCAACATTCCATGTAGAATCTCCAATAGTAGCAACATTCCATGTAGAATCTCCAATAGTATCTATTTTATTTTTGTTACATTTGTACCCTGCGCTTTCCCACTCATGGCAGGCTCAATGTGGCTTACATGGGGCAATGGAGGGTTAGGTGACTTGCCCAGAGTCACAAAGAGCTGCCTGTGCCTGAAGTGGGAATCAAACTCAGCTCCTCAGGACCAAAGTCCACCACCCTAACCACTAGGCCACTCCTCCACTCCAATCAACAATGAATGTGATATTATATACTTTATCACGAGTCTTTCTTTGACCTTTCTGGGACATAGACCGTAGAAGTCCACCCAGCTCTGTCCTTATATTCCACCTACTGGAGTTACCGTCAAAGCTCACTCCAGCCTATCCAAATCCATCTTGTCATTTGCGGGACCCAGACCGTAAAATTCTGCCCAGCACGGTCCTCGGTTCCAGCTACTGAAGTTGCCATTGAAGCTCTTTCCAGCCTATCCTAAACTGGATTGCCATATTCAGACACAGACCTACAAAGTCTGCCTGGCCCCAGCCTTAGTTCTTCACAGCCGGAGTGGCCATCCAAGTGTCACTCACACATCCACCCCCTGCAGCCATTTAAGGTTTTTGTTTTCTACCATCTGTTTAGTAAATAGGGTTCCTCTGTGTTCATCCCTCTCCTTTTCTAATTCCGTCACTGTTTTTGTCTCTTCCACCTTCCTCGGGAGGGCATTCCAGGCATCAACCACCCACACCGTGAAAAAGAATTTTCTGACATTACTCCTAAATCTACCACCCCACAACTTCAGCTGATATCTTCTAGTCTTACCATTTCTCCTTCAAGTATTTAAACATCTATATCATATCTCCCCTGTCCCTTCTTTCCTCTAGGCCAGCCATTCCTAACCCAGTCCTCGGGCACATTTAGTCCCATCTGGTTTTCAGGACATCCATAATCAATAGTCATGAGTTAGATTTGCATGCAATTGAAGCATTGCATGCAAATCTCTCATTTGCATATTCATTGTGGATATCCTGAAAACTCAGTGGGGCTAGGTGTGCCCTGAGGACCTCCATCCTCATCCTCCTCGACCTATCCGCCGCTTTTGACACTGTCAATCATAATTTACTTCTTGCTGCACTATCCTCATTTGGGTTCCAGGGCTCTGTCCTCTCCTGGTTCTCCTCTTATCTCTCCCACCGTACCTTCAGAGTACATTCTCAGGGATCTTCCTCCACCCCCATCCCGCTCTCTGTTGGAGTTCCTCAGGGATCTGTCCTTGGACCCCTTCTTTTTTCAATCTACACCTCTTCCCTGGGCTCGCTGATCTCATCTCATGGTTTCCAATACCATCTTTATGCTGACGACACCCAGCTTTACCTCTCCACACCAGAAATCAGTGTGGAAACCCAGGCCAAAGTATCAGCCTGCTTATCCGACGTTGCTGCCTGCATGTCCAACCGCCACCTGAAACTGAACATGGCCAAGACTGAGCTCATTGTCTTTCCACCCAAACCCACTTCTCCTCTCCCTCCACTCTCTATTTCAGTCGACAACACCCTCATCCTCCCCGTCTCATCTGCCTGCAACCTCGGAGTCATCTTCGACTCCTCCCTCTCCTTCTCTGTCCATATCCAGCAGACAGCCAAGACCTGTCGCTTCTTTCTGTATAACATCAGCAAAATTCACCCCTTCCTCTCCGAGCACACCACCCAAACTCTCATCCACTCTCTCATCACCTCTCGCCTTGACTACTGCAACCTACTCCTCACTGGCCTCCCACTTAACCATCTATCCCCCCTTCAATCCGTTCAGAACTCTGCTGCTCGTCTTATCTTCCACCTAGACCGATATGCTCATATCACCCCTCTCCTCAAGTCGCTTCCGATCAGATACTGCATACAGTTTAAGTTTCTCCTACTAACCTACAAATGCACTCAATCTGCAGCCCCTCATTACCTCTCTACCCTCATCTCCCCTTACGCTCTGTAGCTGGGTTGCCCATCCAGGACCCAGCCAGGCTCGACCCTGCTTAGCTGCCTCTTCCTCCACACGACTGTTGCCTTCACTCCACAGCAATCTGGCTTCTTTGAGCCTTGGCTCCAGGCCCTGTGAACTCCCAGGACTTCCTCCTTCCTCCATTCCTTTTACAGAGGCACATTCAAAGCCCAATGTTTATAAGTAAGAGCTTTTATTTTCTTGCTTCAAATCAACAAAACACCCTTCACTCCAGGTTGTTTAGGCTAGCAGCCCAGAGCACAATTCAGGTTCAACACAGTCAAATTCAGGTTCAAAAACAGTCCATATAACTTCACTTCACTTTAGCTCAGATTACTTCACTTAGGGAACAGTACATTATCAGAGGGAAAAACCAAATAGCTTGGTAGGTTGCAGCCCAGACCTTTTTAGTATGAAACAGTTTACACAGTCTTTCTTGCACCTTCTTGCAGCACGGTTACACAGCTTTATTCCCACCTGGTTCAGGCTGGGGTTTCAATTGTGCCCAGCTCTCTTTCTCTCCCACAGGCTGCACCTGTTTCCTCTTTAGTAGAGATTTCCCCCAGTGCCTCAGCCTCTCTCCTTCGGTCTTCCACCAGTCTCTCCAAGGTACAGCTAGCCACCCTCTTACAGCAGCTTTTTGGGTTTGAGCCAGGGCTCCAATCTCCATCTGTTCCTCCCCTAGTCCTTCAGTAATCTCCATTTTATCCTCCTCTTCAACTTCCCCCGCCCCCAATCTCTCCAGCTGGCCCTCATCACCTTCCTCAGAGACCATTTCCCAATCTTCTGTCTCCTCCCCTAACTCTTGCTGGGACTGGTAGTTCCTCCCCTTCTTCCTTAACCCAGCCAACCTCTCTGCCTCCGGTAACCCAGCTTTCTGAATGTGGGTGTTGTGCACATGAAATCTGCCCCGTTGGGATTCCACGGCTCCCTGTACCCCCTTTCTTCGTGCCTTCCCGGATCCCCTTTCACCTGCACTCTCACAGCTCCTAACCGTAACCTCTGCTCACAGGACAAATCCCTCCTCTCAGCGCCCTTCTCCACCACCGCCAACTCCAGGCTCCGCCCTTTCTGCCTCGCCTCACCCTATGCTTGGAATAAACTCCCTGAGCCCATACGCCAAGCCCCCCCCCCTGCCCATCTTCAAATCCTTGCTCAAAGCCCACCTCTTCAATGTCGCTTTTGGCACCTAACCATTATACCTCTATCCAGGAAATCTAGACTGCCCCCAATTTGATTGACTGCACTTTTTTGTCCTTTAGATTGTAAGCTCCTTTGAGCAGGGACTGTCCTTCTTTGTTAGATTGTACAGCGCTGCGTAACCCTGGTAGCGCTTTAGAAATGTTAAATAGTAGTAGTAGTAGTAGTTTATTCTTTATTACATTTGCTATACCACCTAAACTGACACACAGAGCTAAGCAGTTTACAATTAAAAAAAAAACAAATAATGCCATTTTACAAGAAAAAGAACAATATTAGATGGGACCAGAGGGGGAAAAAAGGACAATATTCAAATACCAAATAAGCAAACAAACAAAGGAAACACCAATAGGGATATGAAGAAATAAGTACCTGTATATGTATATGTAAGCCGCATTGAGCCTGCCATGAGTGGGAAAGTGCGGGGTACAAATATAACAAAAAAAAAGGAGGAGGAGGAGAAATAAGGGGGAAAGGAATGAGGGCACCTGGACAAGACCATCACTATCCAAACACCTACCTGAATAATCAAGTTTTTATTGCGGAATGAATCTAGGAAGAAATAGCTCTACTACTTCAAATGGTGGGGCTTGGACATCCCCCCAACCATTCTACGGGTGCCACCATAGGAGCCGGCTCTGTGGGTGCTGTGGGTGTTTGAGCATCCCCAATATTGAGAGAATTCCTTGTATGTGTCCAGGGAGGGGTTATTTCCATTGGGCTTAGCATCTCCCTGAAAAGTTGGCGCCTATGGGTGTCACAATTTTGAAGAGAGTCTTAAAATATGCCGCGGCTCCCCTGCGTTTCCTTATCAAATAATATTTTAGGCATCCCTAATTTCCCTTTTTCGATATTATCTTTGAGCTTCAGTTCAGAGACATTAGATTACTTCAGTTTCTCTCGTTTTAGCTTTGATGTTTCTTCATTGTGAAATGTGATCAAGAGCAAACATCCCATAACTTAGTGTATATCCATCACAATCCAGGCCATAGGTATCAGGTTCTACATGTCCCTTAGAATACTACAAATCCCAGAATGCTTTGGATATAAGACAAGCAAGATTAGATTTTTTTTTAATAGTATATTCTTTCTATCCTTCTTCTCTTTCTCCCCTTCTCCGTGGTCCACTCTGTATTCATATCCCCTTCGTCCCCCTTCTCCATGGTCCACTCTGCATTCCTATCCCCTTGGTCCTCACTTAACCCATTTCCATCCAATAACATTGAACGGCAGAGCTGTTAGTACCAACTGAGCATTACAAAACAGATCTAGATCATTAGGACCAGACTAAACCAGTCTTGGAACTGCCCCATTGTTTCTATGGTCTTCTGTTTTCCTTAGAGAAACTGACGCTGCAAGCCCATACATGCAATGGAGTAAAACCAGGACAGGCTCTCAACACCTGGAGCCCCCGTGTTTTTCTTTGCTTCTTTTCTCTGAAGGGTAGCCACAGGGCTTGTCTCCCACCCACAGGTCCTCAGCAGAGAGGATGTGTTTATCGCTTCCAAGCTGTGGAACACCTACCACCACCCAGGTGATGTAGAACTTGCCTGCAGACGTTCTCTTGCCAACCTACAGCTGCAGTATCTGGACCTGTATCTCATGCACTGGCCCATGGCCTTCCAGTGAGTACAACAATATCGGCAATAGGGCGGGAAGGGTGGAGATGGAGATACAAGTGGGGGTCATGCATTTCTCTTGCAAAACGTAAGAAATCTGCCCCGCAGAGAAACCTATACATTAGTCTGATACCTGGGGATAAGAGCAATAAGGTGAGATGTCCCTGTGTTCCTCTTATCCCTGCAGACGTGGAGAGGAGTTGATGCCCCGAAACACAGATGGCAGCATGCGCTATGATTTGACTCACTACACCGACACCTGGAAGGCAATGGAACGACTGGTGGACAAGGGGCTGGTAAGGGCCATTGGCCTGTCCAACTTCAATGCTCGGCAGGTGGATGAGATCCTGGCGATAGCCACACATAAGCCAGCAGTTAACCAGGCAAGTACCACATGGGTGATGAAATTATTTATTTATTTACCGCCTTTTTAAAGGAATTCACTCAAGGCGGTGTACAGCAAGAATAAGTCAAACATAAGCAATAGACAATTACAGCAATAAAAATATTCAAACAATACAAAGTAGGTCATGATATGCTACATTACATGCCAACACAATACACACAAACATATTTTAATAGCCAGCATAGGATGTAAGCAAAGATGGATCATAATAGTTACATATAAGATGGAGTAACAGGAGTAACTAAATAAAGGACTAGTTAAAGAGAGTTGCAAATGAGGTCAGAAAGGTACTTGAACATCATCTTGGCTAGGCTACGAGTAGATAAACATGTCCTGCTATACTACGTGCAGCCGGTGTCATTTTCTTCTTCCATTCAGTGGCGTACCAAGGGGGGGGGCGGTGGGGGCGGTCCGCCCCGGGTGCACGCCGCTGGGGGGGTGCCGCGCGCGCCTGTCCTTCGTTCGTTCTATGCTCCCTCTGCCCCGGAACAGGTTTGTTCCGGGCAGAGGGAGCATGGAACGAACGAAGGACAGGCGCGCACACGGCACCCCCCCAGGGGCGTGTACCCGGGGGGGGAGTTCTTTCGCGGAGGGGTCCTTTCAGCGGTGGGGGGGTCGCACTGCATCCGGGGGAGGCGCTGCACCCGGGGGGCGGGGCGCATCGGTGATCCGCCCCGGGTGTCAGCACCCCTAGGAACGCCACTGCTTCCATTAAAACCCTGGTTGAAGAGCCAAGCTTTCACCTGCTTCCTGAAGTTGAGATAGTCTTGTGTTAAGCAAAACCTTTCAGGGAGTGCATTCCAGAGTATGGGGGCTACTGCAGAGAAGGTTCGTTTGCAGGTATCACATCGTGTGATGTCCTTTGGAGAGAGTGTGGTTAGGGAAACTCCTTGGGAGGACCTCACTGACCTTGAAGGTGTGTAGAGGGAGATCCTGTTCTTCAAGGACTCTGGGCCATTTCCTTTAAGGGCCTTGAAGGTCAAACATTTGGCTCTGTATTGTATGAAACTGCTAACTCACCCGGGGAATTTCTCTGGATTTTCTCACAAGTCCTCAGATTTGTGGGTTTACTCACAAACAGATTTTTATTCTTTGAAAAGCTACTGCTTGTACCACAGCCTGAAGCAGATTAGTGGAAATTTTCCCACCTGACCACAAATCCACAGGAGATCCTCAGAAGTGAGCTGTGCTAGCCCCTGCCTGGATCACTGGTGTGGAACATGAGTTTACACCAGGTAGTAGAAGCCTTGTTAAAGCTGTTAGGTGACAACTTTCAGCTTCACACACATACATATAGAACAAATGAATGCAACAAATGTCAAAGTCCCCTCAAACAGGAATGGAGATTATCAACACAAAGACAGGAAGAACACCAGGATGTCCTTCCTGCAATGGGCTGGGCGTGTCAGAGAGCAAACTGTGAAACCAGTGTTATTCAACGGTGGGTCACTTTCAGGGTGAATCTCCTTTTGTGCATCAGCCTTCCCACTCTACTATACATCCTTCCTCACAGTCATTATCAATCCCGTGCTCTTTCTAATCTCCCTAGCCCCCTCGATGCACCAAAATTATTCTTGGATGTCATATTCTAGATTCAGGCTGTATGCCTCAAGGTTCTTTTGCATACCAGCAAGTCTATTCGGACAGCATTAGCGATCGTCTCACTTTTGTGAGATCCTTTGGAGGAATACCTGTATAAGCCAGTCTGAAGACCCCTGAAGAAGGCCTTTTCGGCCGAAACATGGACCGTGTTGGGTCGTAATAAATTATTCTGGTTTCCAACATCTGTGGCTTCAGTCTGGTCCTTCTGGATATCTTCCGCTTGTTTTGTTGTAAATGCCGACGTACAGCTAAGAGCAAATCTTAAAATACCATTTAAAATGTTTTTTTTGAGTGAGATGTGGCAAATCCTGGGATTAATTTGCACTGAGTTGTGGCCTGTTTTCCCTCTTTTTTGGCACTACGTTGAGAGAACTTAACTACCACCCATCACTTAACGGTCTTTGCCGTGTGTAAATGTAGAGGAACCCTGTAATGACAAGGGAACAAAGCTCCTCATGTGGGTCTACTAAGAGTTAATGTCTTCTTTCAATACAAAGCCCTGCTGAGCTCACCGGTAAAATACAAAATACGATTCTCGTCGCCTCATGCTTGGAAGAGTATGGCCAAGACTGATGGGGTTCAATGGCGATGAATCAAGCTTACAAAAGTAAGTAAGAGTTAGGGAGAAATTGATCCCTAATTATGACAGACAGAGAGGGGCATAATTGAAAGAGGTGCCCAGGTTTTCCTGAGGACATCCTTACAGGCAGTGGCGTAGCCAGAAGTCAATTTTTGGGTGGGCCAACAGGTTGGATGGGTGGGCACTAGACAGTGGTGTGCTAGTAAATGTTTAACAACAGACTCTCTCCCCGGTCCACCTCTGTGCCCCCCCCCCCCCCGGTCCACTTGTGCACCTCCCCTCAAAATTGCAGAGCTGGCTATAGCCGGGGAGAGAGCCTGGGGGGTGGGGGAGGCAATGCATTACTCTCTCCAGGAAAAAAAACATTAAATGATCCCAGGTTCCAATCTAATTCATGTTTAATGTGGGATAAAGTGCCATAAATAAGTAAATAAATATAAATTTTTAATGTTGAGCACCTGATTCTCAAAGTGGACATGTTCCAATCATTATAATGACCTCTACTCATGATCGCTCCATAGTTTCACCACTGTTTATGCAAGCTACTTTGAATTACCACTACCCCTAAATCCAGTAACTTCAGTTTCAGAACAGCTCCCGACCGAAATCAAGGGCTATTTCCTATAAAAATATGCTTGAAAATGAACCGTTTTGAGGTCTGAAGATTACTAAAAGTTTGAAGGACTTTATTGGACATTTCCAACTACCCCACAGTGGCAAGTGATTCAGGGCCTTTTTCAGATAAGTTGATATTAAATGTTTAGTGGAAAAACTTAAGTCACGTAGTATGAAAGGAAGTTTGTTATGAGATATGAATGACGATGAGCAACAAGTGAAAGTGACCTTCTGACCCATTGTAAAGCATAGATTTGTAGCTTCTCTATGTCAGTCTATGAAACTGAAGTATAAATCTTCGCAAACAGCAAGCCTAGCTCCGACTCTTTATAGATATGCAGATAAACAGGGTTTGGGGTACTACTGCAAAGTATAGGGGAGTTGCATCAATGTAGCTCACTTTCCCTTGCTCTCCTTGTTTGCTTGCTGCCATATCTAATCTCACCTCCTCATTCTCCCCCTTCCTTCCGCCCTCCCTCCAACCCCCCAGGTTTTATCCACCTCTTGTTTTTCTGCCTTCTTTATTTTGTGTTGTGTAGTGCTATGTTAGGTACATATGCTAATAATAGTATATCAAGCTCATGTAATAATAAAACTTTCTGTCCCAAGAAGCCATTATTCCTTTGATGCTGACCTGCAGCTGTACTAAAAACTAATAGGACTGGTAAAGTGACCACAGACCCTTTAGGGTAAATTAATGCTGAAAAAGAGGATTTCACGTTTTACAGTTGCTACTAAAAACTGAGAGTACAGGCAGTTATCCATCCTTATCTCCCCCCCCCCCCCCCAAAAAAAAAAAAAAAAAAAAAAACACCCCACACTGCATATTCCTTAGGGTAGGGTCCCACACTTTTGGGAAGTTTTTAAACTAACATGCCTTTTAACATATACAAGCTGTACAGTATCAAACCAAGAAAACAAGCAAACCACAAAGCAGGAAGTTTACTAATAGCACAGGGATATGATTTGAAGTACAGAGAGCGGAGTAAGGGCATCTCTCCTGGGCTCTCTAAACATGCAGACTCCAGAATGTCTCTTTCTATGAATCATGCACGCTTAGGAGAGTATCCTTCCAAAAGCAATTACAGTAATCAGTACCCACAAGGCTGTCTCTGCCTTAGAGGCGAGCGACCTGCCTTTTCTGGCTCTGCAGAAGCACATGCATCACACCTGTATGGAGTCAGCGGTTTCTGCTATTATTAGAAATGACGCGCGAAAGCAGCGCACACTGGGCTCACAAGCACCTCCGTTAGGATCCGATCCTACAGATACCGATGTCCTTTCCTTCCTCCGGATCCTCTGAGAAACCTACACTGGACATCTGTCCGTATAGGACACTTCCCTCACCTGTACGGGGCCAGCTCAGGTCTCTTTGGCTTGCATAACAAAGGGGGGGGGGGTCTCTTGCACACGTGAAGCAGGAACATCTCATTCTCAACAGCAGCGATAGCGATTCAAACACGCTGCCTACCTCCTGCTTCTAACCCGGAAGCAGGAGGCAGGCAGTGTGTTTGAATAGCAACGCTACCGCTGCTGTTGAGAGTGAGACAGAGGGAGGAGGTAGATTGTGGCGGCGGTAGGCAGCGTCTGGGAAGCGCTGCCGTCAGAGAGAAGGAGGCAGATGCAGGATCAGCACTGCCTGCTCCCTCCGCTCCGCTGCTGGGTGGGCCTGAATCCAGGCCCACCCGTGGCTACGCCCCTGCTTACAGGACGTCCCGGCGAAGGGGCGTGGAAACCTGAATTATCGAAACAAGATGGGCGTCCATCTTTCGTTTCGATAATACGGTTGGGGACACCCAAATCTTGACATTTAGGTCGTCCCTAGAGATGGTCGTCCTTAGACTTGGTCGATTCTGATTTTCAGCGATAATGGAAACTAAGGACACCCATCTCAGAAACTACCAAATGCAAGCCCTTTGGTCGTGGGAGGAGCCAGCATTCATAGTGCACTGGTCCCCCTGACATGCCAGGACACCAACCGGGCACCCTAGGGGGCACTGCAGTGGACTTCATAAAACGCTCCCAGGTACATAGCTCCCTTACCTTGTGTGCTGAGCCACCCCCAAAACCCACTACCCACAACTGTACACCACTACCATAGCCCTTACGGGTGAAGGGGGCACCTAGATGTGGGTACAGTGGGTCTGTGGTGGCTTTTGGAGGGCTCACATTTACCAAAGCAAGTGTAACAGGTATGGGGGGGATGGGCCTGGGTCCACCTGCCTGAAGTGCACTGCAGTACCCACTAAAACTGCTCCAGGGACCTGCATACTACTGTCATGGACCTGAGTATGACATCTGAGGCTGGCATAGAGGTTGGCAGGATATATTTTTAAAGATGTTTTTGAGGGTGGGAGGGAGTTAGTGACCACTGGAGAAGAAAAGGGAGGTCATCCCCGATTCCCTTCGGTGGTCATCTGGTCATTTCGGGCACCTTTTTGTGCCTTGGTCGTAAGAAAAACTGGACCAGGTAAAGTTGTCCAAATGCTCGTCGGGGACGCCCTTTTTATTTCCATTATGAGTCGAGGACATCCATGTGTTAGGCATGCCCAAGTCCCACCTTCGCTACACCTCCAACATGCCCCCGAGAATTATGGTCATCCCCGCGACGGAAAGCAGTTGGGGACGCCCAAAATCAGCTTTCGATTATGCCGATTTGGCTGACCCTGTGAGAAGGACGCCCATCTTCCGATTTGTGTCGAAAGATGGGCGTCCTTTTCTTTCGAAAATAAGCCTGAGAGAGTTCTACCAAGGTGTCCCACTGTACTTGACAAATTTTTGGATGCCCTACAACTCAGCATTGCCTTCGTTCTCAGTTAGACAATCTCTTAACCCTTCCCCAGCCAGGATGCAGCTGGAATCTACCTGCCATTCTGCATTATTTTTGTTTGTTTACTTGTTTTTGTTTTTTATTTAGCCCCCTTCTGTTTGGAATAGTCTCCCTCCAATTTTAGACTTGTTGAGAATTGGGGGGTCCCGAGCCCCCCCCCCCAAGAAGGCTAGAGTGACCTTAATCTGACTCCATCTCTAAATAACACTAGTACTGGGGTAATCAAGGAGTTATTGCCTCTAAGGGAGACGTTAGGTCTAAGGAAAAGATACCAGCCTTATAACAAACTGGATTTAGATTACAAGTTATACAATGCATTTATACTTACAGCCTTTGATCATTAAGTGAAGCCCACAAATCATCATTTGGAATGAGGAGTTTATTTGCTAAGGTATAAGTCAAATCAGTGATTGACAACAGGCATGTACAATCAATTAATTATAGGAATATAATAAGCTACAAACAGGTGTTAATTATTTGCTAATGTTTTATAATTTCTTTTACCAATTGGAGGTTTTACAAGGGAAAGCAACTAGGAAATTTGTCAATTTTGTTGGACACATTGGTTTCCCTTGGAGAGAGAGTGCCAACCCTTGTCTCTCTAACTCAAACCAGGAAATACCCTGATTTTTATAAGTGCCTTCAGGATATGGATAATATGACAGTAGATATACCTGATTGGATCTATGCTAATGTCATGGTTGTCACTGATTGGCTCATGCTAATGAGTAGCTTCTATCTTGCTACGCCTTTCCTTTCTCACACCAGCTGACCAGCTGACCACAATCCTGCTCACAGGAAGTCTCCCTCCTCTCTGGAACAGCTAGTTCTCTATTTTCTTTGCACCTGCTATGACTCACTTATTTCTCAACTTGTTTTTCTAACTTACATTAGAGAAAATTCCACTTTGTAACAGATACGGGCTTCCATTTTGTGTTGAAATCCTCCATTTTGTTTCCATATCTATTAACTTTTCCTAATTTAGCTTATTTAGGCCTCAATGTGGGCTACCAACTAGGCCATACTTTTCCAGTAAACTCCCAGTTGTGTCAGCCATCAGATTTCTGACTCAGCCAAGGTCTGTACTGGCCTGAGCTCTGTGACTGGGCCCACCACCATTCCAGTGGGGGGGTCTCTGGCTGTACCATAATTATACATTCCCCACTTGTCACCCCCTCTGAGGAGGGGTGACACAAAGCTCGTCAAGCTTGTAATCATCCATTCCAGAAGGTAGCAAGCTATCAAACGAGAGGGGGAGTTTTGGTCTTAGAAATTGCTAGAAGGTATGTGGGTAATAGCAATTTCAGGTGGATCATACTAATAAACATTTTCAGGTCTTTCTATGGCTTCTATTATATCTGTTGCATAGTGCATGGGGAGATAATCTAATGTATGTATCTCAGTGGTCCTCGGAAGGAATAGTGGTTTTGATTAAGCATTGTTATGGTGGCTCAACAAATATATGGTTAGTACTCAGATTGCAGGCTGTTTTAGGTTGTCGGTATTCAGAATCCTTAAACAGATCGGAATTCCTGGACCTTACTAGTACTCATCATTAGCATCCAATCATGAGCACTAAAAAGTGGATAGCACGTATGAGGTTGCCTC
Source organism: Microcaecilia unicolor (assembly GCF_901765095.1). Lineage (NCBI taxonomy): Eukaryota > Metazoa > Chordata > Amphibia > Gymnophiona > Siphonopidae > Microcaecilia > Microcaecilia unicolor. The sequence goes on along the minus strand of NC_044032.1, from coordinate 19,343,762 downwards.
ATACAGTAAAAAGGGTCAATCATAGAAAAATTTATATTAACAAAGGTCATGCATGGATCTTGACATATGCATAATAACCTGGAAGTATGGGAAGCATTTCATATATCCGTTACCCCACTTGGAGCTTAGTCAAACCTACAGAAAGACATGCAGCTTAAGTAACCCTACACCAAAGTTAAACAATTGCATAACTGGTTGATACTAACAGGGTTTACACCTACATTATGATATCATAGTCAGTATTAGGGTTTGATGTTACCCTTGTATCTGAGCAATATCAACTTCAATTTAAATTACATAAGCAGAAATAACGGGGAAAGTCTTAGAAAAACATTTAGAACAATAAAGGAAATAATAGGAAAATAAAAATAAAACCTTTTCAATATATAGACAGGATTACTGCTAAACTGAAAATAAAACAAAATATGAATCTATAATGTCCATAAACAGCAACAGTAAATCTCAAGTGAAGTATCAGTTCTGAATTCTCTTTCATCGATCATGGTTGAGGCGGTGGAAGCGCTGAAGAATCTGGACGGAGATCTGGAAGATCTAACAGGGCTGGATTTTCACAGCAACTTGGGCAAGGAATCAGTAGAAGTGACAGTCTTAATACTAGGAATTGGGATTTGCAGAATGTATCCCCACTTCTGGCTTGCATAGTGTGCAAGACAGATTGGTAATTATTACGAAGACATGATCAAATAATAATGGTTAAGTATATGGAACAAAAGAAAAGAGTACAAAAAACAACAAAAATTAAGATATAGAGATGATGTTGATTGTTCAAGTTATGGATGTATGGAGGGTCAGGATTATGGTGCACAAAAATAGTCAAAAGGCACAGGCAATGCGTTGCAATCTATCGCCAGTAGGTATGGAATCTTCACCTGCGATGACTAACATTCACCAAGGGTTGAGCCCTCAGTTGCAGGAGGCCAGCAGGACTTACGAGCTAGATGATCCAGAAAGAAGGGTAGCTTAGGAAATAGTCATAATCAAAGCAGAAGACTAATGTGCAGAAATTTAAAACTCATAACTAGTCCAGGTTGGAAGTATCTTCTGGAATCACGGTCGCTGTCTGTTGTAACAGAGAGCTCATATGTAAAGTGTCATGTAGGTTTTGGAAAAGATGAGCCTGCAAAAATATTTAATACAGTAGAATATTTAAGTGCATAACCAAGAAGGTCTAAATTAATGACATCATTTGGACAAAAGAAAATTCTCATTGGAGAAGTTGGTGCTCCTTTTTCTTGCCAGAGGTCAGTTGCAGTAGAAGTACTAAACTGGAATAGAGGCGGTAGATCAGGAATTGGATTTGCAGTCTTCAGTCAACCTACAGTACTGATTAAATAGAGATGACATACGAGTAATGCCTAGTATTTAAATCTTAGTACAGGATCATTAGAAAGAAAAAATCAAAGAATGCATTGTTAGTTCCTTGGTGCACCAGTATGTGGAGTATAGACTCAATATATAATATCACAAATTACAAGTAGAAAACAAGTTTTCTCTGAAGAGTTGATGGTGCTGGCACAGGAAGTCAGCAGAGTCTGAGGAAACACTGTGGTCAGAGTCTGCTCTAGGAAAATACAACCCTTAATATGATATTTAGAGAGATAGAGAAAAGCCAATATCAGAAAAGAAAGATGTAAAAACTATATATTTCTATGAGGCCTCCTCACGTGACCTTTACAAGGTTTAAATAGGTCAAATGAGAAGGACAATAACCTATAGTCCTCTGTAATAGTTTACAGCCAATTTGGAAAATGAAAATTATATTAAATTTTAAACTGATCCTTTCTATGCTTTCACAATTTGGGCCCTAAATTATGACAGCATATCAAGATTCACATTCAGAGGGATAGCTAAAAATAAGCTTATATATTCCCTGGAATCAATTTACAATTTAGAGTATATTTTAAATTCAGAGGATAAGCAGCTTTATAAGCAGCAAACAAGTAGAAGCATTTCTTTAAACATTTTAGTAAAATTCAAAAAATCAAAGATATAATAACAATTTTTATTAATGCAATAAATGCACACAATTGGCCAATAGGATATGTTCATATAGACCAGTATGATAAATGGAACAGCTTGTAAACCTATATTGTAAGATAACACAGAATCACAGAAAAACCCATCTAGTTATTAAAAATCTCAAACACGTAATGAATTCCAGTATCATATACTGAGTTCAAAGCATTTGTAAAGATGAACTTTAGATAAAATAAGAACTACAAAGGGTTAATCTCTATCATTCGGTCTTAAGGAAATCATGAAATAACGGTGCTTCCTGTGTCTAATTTGAGTTTACTACTCACTACAAGCATTGGACATTATGGTGACTGAAGATAGGATTAAACATCAGACAAAAACTGTAAGTTCAAGTTTTCGTATTAAAACTTCATGCTGGTGTGATTAGTCTTCATAGAATTAATACTTCAGGAGAGGAAAAGAAGGTTATTACTTTATCTGTTTCCAGAGATACGGTTCTCAATGAAGAGGAAATTGGCAATTGCAGCTAGTCTTATCTGAACATAGCTCTGAAATAATAGCAACCTAAATTTCTTTAGTTCTGATTTACCAGTTAGTTATGTTATGCAAGGGTTAATCTCTAAACCCTATTGAGAACCAGAAATGCTGGAACTCTATCGTAAAACTATAAATCTTTAAGAGGCAGGGAAGGAAGTTTGAAAGTAGTAGATAAGACGTGAAAAGAAAAATTAAAACAGTTAATTCATTCTTACGTATCCCATCCCCAATAGAGAGCCAGGAAGAGAACATCAGCACTAGTTATTGTAAAAAACGTCACAAATAAACTGTTTTAGATGGCATATAATATAAAACCTTTTATAGTAAACATCTGGAATAATTATGCAATTTTCAAAGAACACATACACGGACACACACTTATAAAATTAAAACTAAATAAAGTGGATCTCTTTTACTAAAAAGTCTGTCACATGATACCTGAATAAGTATCATGTCCGGTATATCTGTCTTATCCAGATGTAGAATCCGGATGTGAGTACCGGAGCCAACAAAGATTAATTATCGTAAACCCTTAATCTATTTATAGCTACTAGAACTAAAAAGTGCTTGCATTTCTAGTGAAAGCAATTTATCGGAAGTAAATAACAACAATCTATTTAATATCATGTCACAAGTTAAACAAACATTGCTTAAATGGAATAATATACAATTCTGGAAAATAAACACTCCTTTGAGATTTACTACCACTGCAGTTGATAGGCAATCTCGCAGAGTAACCTTAAAGCACAAATTTAAAACTAAAGAAATGTTTCCTTAATAATTAACTGGTTTAATATATGCCATCTATCACAGGACACACAGGAACATATAGACGTGAAATTAAAACAGTAACCTGATACGTAGAAAACTTAAAGTTCAGAAGAGGAAGCAAGATATTTCTAAATGTAGTTCAAAACCTAGCATTGGAATTTTGCACAGTTAAGGAATTGTATAGGGTTTCAAAAGGAAAAAAAAATATAAAAATAAATATTCCAGTAGCCAATCACAAGTCACAGCACACAAACAGAAAAGGAAAACCACAGTCATACACAGACACAGTTATTGTCCCACATACAGAGGCGTCCCTGTGTATTGAGGACAAAATCTTAATCCTAAATTTGGTAAAATAAAACATTTAAATTAGAGCTAATCCAATAGGCTATGAAAGTATATAACGGTAAGCTTAATAGTAACACATACAATAAATGAAAATATACTCACGATTCATGCAATGTACTCTCCAGCGCAGAAAATCAATAGAGAAAGAGAACAGTTGGCGGGATCACTACGCCCTTCCGAACTCTCGGTGGCATAGGGAGGTCAACCGCAAAATAGAAAGGTTTGTTCCAGAAAGTCCTTACCAGAGATCTGAATAGATGTCAGATCACCAGTATCTGGTGTTGGTTGCGGAAGATATGACATAATGGGTAGTGAACAACATCACCCAATATGTATAACCACGGGACCTAGTGAGCAAGTGGTCTACAAATGAGCTTCAGACCTGTAACATGCTATAGAAAAAAATGAACTATTGTAATAATATATATATTGACCAGACCTAGAACCTGGTACAAGGTCAGTGGTTCAAAGAGCAGCTTCAGAGATAACAGGGAGATCTTGAAATGATAATGTGCTAACAGTGTACAAAAACATGCGATGATTATTCTGATAGTAGAACATGCAGAGACATAACACATTCATACTCATGCATCTGCTAATGTACTCCAACATAGGGACCTAAAATAAAAATTACTAATTGGCGGACAGTTCCACGCTTTGACCACAAGTGACATTAGGAGAAAGCAAGACAAAAACTGTAAACAGAAATATGCCTAGAGAGACAGTACAAAAGTAAATAAATACGTAGTGTCAGCTATTATATATTTATACTACTCTACCCCTAATTAATGAAAACTACTCTCCAGAGTGTGCTTCTAAAGACAGGAATAAATCTCGGTTTCTACTGCCTGCCAAGAATTATTCCGGTTACAATTGGCCATGAGCTCCAGCCCATGATAGAGCCCCCAAAAAGGGACATTGCAGCCACTCCCAAAAAGAACCCATAGGACCCGCGAAAAAGGTCTTCTGAGTCGAAGAGCAGCGGTCCACTGGATTTCCGCAGATTAGGAATCTTCTCTTTTACGACTAACCTCTCCGATGGACGTACAGTGGTTTGGAATGTTTCTCGTTTACAACAAAACACTGAGAAATTTTAAGGTGAGGAATTTTCTCTGTTACCACAAACCCAACTAAAGCATTGAAAGACTAGGAATTTTCTCCGTTACCACTAACCATTCAAAAATATTGAATGCCCGAGTCAACCTGTACACAATCGCAACGAAAGTCGTTAGACGTCTCTTTATTAACCCCGCGGTCATCTGTACAAGTAACTCATAGGTGGGCAATAATGCCGAAACCGCAGGCCACTCCGAAAATGGAATGGAAGTCTGTTCAAAATCTACTAATTAAGATACTGTCATCCATTGAAGGATTTGTGACCCTCCAATAGGTGTAAGCCCCAGGCATCAGTATCGTCAATGGTTATAGCGTGACACTGGTAAAAGAAATAATAATAAAAAATTAGAAAAGGAAAAAGAGAGAAATAAAATAAAAAGATATATGGTATGTTCCTAGAAAGAATCCCTGAAACCTATTCCAGAGATAGCAAGTAAAAAAAAAAAATAAAAAAAAACACATGTACGCTCTTCGGGTAAGGTACATTCACTATACACTAGATAATCCACTTGCCACACAACAAACCATGAAAGGGAGACTGTAAAGCAATAGAGCGGAACAGCTGACAGTAAGGGAACCTATAATGCAAAAGCAAACAGTACAAATTCATTCGTTCAGTTATGTCAGGAGTGAAAAAGACAATTTAATTAGAAATAAATAAGTAAAAAGTTGTGTAGTTTCAGCCACAAATCAAAATGAGCACTGCAATTCAAGCACGAAAGTCTGAAAGAAAAGTATCATGCCTAAAAAGGGAAGTGGGTGGGATTAAAAATATTGACAGACAACCGTAGCGAACCAATAAGTAAGCAGTTGTATAAGGCTGAGCTAAACTTAACGCTGGCAGATAGCTCAGAGAAATGGATTTAACATATCAATCAATAAGCAGTCCATGAAATAAATTTTGAAAGCCCTGTAACAGCATGGTGAGCAAGTCTTATTTAAGCTAATATAAAGGATAGCAAGGGGGAAAAAAAGTGCAAAACCACTAGAGACTGAGACAGAGCAACCATCAAGAAAGGGAGGGGCAGTGCTGGAGGAGAGTAAGTAAGAGAAGGACGGCTAGGCACCTGCTGAAAAAACTGCTAAAACAATCACCAGCTAAGGGATAAATGCAGAAACCATAAAATACGTGCAGCAATAGCAGGGGCTCTACCCACTTGAAAAATAGAATGTAAGGGAGAAATTGAAATCAGGCTGACAGACTGGCAATAGATTCAGTGAAACAGGAAATAAGCACCGGAAACTGTTGCCAAGCAATAATGAGCATCTTAGAAACAGTCTCTACAGGGGTACGACAGGAAAAAAAGTTTACGCCCAAGCGAGAAAAGGGGAAGTGAAAAAATGTCGCAGTAAAAAAAGGAAAGGGACTACGCAGGAGAAATAGAGATAAGATTTAGTATCGAGAACTCCTGTATTAAGCAAACCTTTGAAAACTTCATAACCACATTGTGGAACACGATAAGATCTACCAAACTGTCTCTTGCAGCATAAAACAAAAAAAACCTGTCTCTGAGTTTTAACGAAACCGGGCAACAGATTAGATTGCCAAATAAAGCATCTTAATTCTGAAAGTCTCAGAAACAGTTTTAGAAAGCAAAAATAAAACAGCAGTTTATAAATTCAGCCAAAAATTATGCTATGAAAGCTGTATGACAGGAAGGAAGGGGGGGCGGAGAAAGAGTGCCCATAAAGTCTGGCAGTAACAGAAAGATAAGGAAGCAAGACTTACTACGCAGTTTTAAATGTGAAGCCAACGCACAACTAGAAAGAAGATTTAAACAATAAATCGTGCACAACAACACATCAGGACAGTTTCTAACAGGGATGGGGAGAAATCAACAGTGGCCAGAAACAGAATAGGCGAGAGTGAGCATCTGAGGGAGCAGGAACAGAGGTGGGGGCAAGCCTGTCAGTGTTGAAGCATAAGACAGATACCACACAAACCAGAATGATTGGAAGGGAGAGATAGAAGATTATAGAGAACTACCTTGAGTATCACAGACCAGAGTAGGACCACAATCAAAACGGCCAGGGATGGAGAAGAACATAACGAGAATGAACATAAGAGGAAGAGGGACAGGAGAACAGGGAGAAAAGAACTGAGTATACGAAAGGACGGACAGAATTCACTGACTGCGATAGGAAAGTATAACGGAAGGGAAATTGACAGTGGCTTAACCACAGGAAGGAGTGAAAGCTTAGAGAGAGAAAGCAGAATGCTGTAATAAGGGGTATGAAACACCGGGGAGGAAATTCTGGATCTTTATGAGGGACAGCAATCAATTGGAAGATAAAACAACAGAATTTTAGTCAAGAACTATAAGTAACCCCACTTTGACAAAAATTCTGGTGGCGTGTTCAAATCGAACGGAGGGTCACCAATGTTGAGAATTGGGGGGTCCCGAGCCCCCCCCCCAAGAAGGCTAGAGTGACCTTAATCTGACTCCATCTCTAAATAACACTAGTACTGGGGTAATCAAGGAGTTATTGCCTCTAAGGGAGACGTTAGGTCTAAGGAAAAGATACCAGCCTTATAACAAACTGGATTTAGATTACAAGTTATACAATGCATTTATACTTACAGCCTTTGATCATTAAGTGAAGCCCACAAATCATCATTTGGAATGAGGAGTTTATTTGCTAAGGTATAAGTCAAATCAGTGATTGACAACAGGCATGTACAATCAATTAATTATAGGAATATAATAAGCTACAAACAGGTGTTAATTATTTGCTAATGTTTTATAATTTCTTTTACCAATTGGAGGTTTTACAAGGGAAAGCAACTAGGAAATTTGTCAATTTTGTTGGACACATTGGTTTCCCTTGGAGAGAGAGTGCCAACCCTTGTCTCTCTAACTCAAACCAGGAAATACCCTGATTTTTATAAGTGCCTTCAGGATATGGATAATATGACAGTAGATATACCTGATTGGATCTATGCTAATGTCATGGTTGTCACTGATTGGCTCATGCTAATGAGTAGCTTCTATCTTGCTACGCCTTTCCTTTCTCACACCAGCTGACCAGCTGACCACAATCCTGCTCACAGGAAGTCTCCCTCCTCTCTGGAACAGCTAGTTCTCTATTTTCTTTGCACCTGCTATGACTCACTTATTTCTCAACTTGTTTTTCTAACTTACATTAGAGAAAATTCCACTTTGTAACAGATACGGGCTTCCATTTTGTGTTGAAATCCTCCATTTTGTTTCCATATCTATTAACTTTTCCTAATTTAGCTTATTTAGGCCTCAATGTGGGCTACCAACTAGGCCATACTTTTCCAGTAAACTCCCAGTTGTGTCAGCCATCAGATTTCTGACTCAGCCAAGGTCTGTACTGGCCTGAGCTCTGTGACTGGGCCCACCACCATTCCAGTGGGGGGGTCTCTGGCTGTACCATAATTATACAGACTGGACCTATCTTTTTGGAAAATTATGTCTGGCCTAAGTACTTATTACTTTGAAGGAGCTTATCCGGATGCACTTTAAGTTGTGTCAGTCGGAGGCTAGACTGTAGGAAAATGTTGTGGTGAATCTGTACTTGGCATCCAACATGGTGAGGACTCTACGCTATACAGAGGTACAGCCAGTCTGCACATGCAAGTTACAGACTAATCAGGCATGAGGTGGCTTTACAATGCAGCCAGGCCAACCTCCTTATTCCTCTCGAGTGATAACCCTTATACACCTTCAAGAGCTCTTCGCTCCACAGGCCAAAACCTCCTGTCTGTCCCTTCCTTACGCCGTGTCCGTTTTCATTCCATTTGGACCAGAATTTTCACTGTGAATGGCCCCACACTTTGGAATTCACTGCCCTCGTATCTCCATTTGTAGTATGTTCTTGATAGTTTCAACAAAGGGTTGAAGACTTTTCTATTTAATGACGCCTTTGCATCCGAGTCTGCTTAGTGTTTTGAGGTACTGGTGCAGCTCTGCTATGCGGGTCTGTTGTTGGATCTGCGACACAACTGCTTCATGTCCCCCTCTTCCTCTATTCTCTGGTCTTGCTCCTAGTCCTTTTCCTTACTTTCCTCTATCCTAGCAACCACTGTAGTTCCTTTCTAAATTATTGTATTATATATATTGTGAATCGCTCGGAAAGCATACTCATGAAGCAGTATATCCAGGGCCGTGCCAACACAGTAAGCGGGGTAAGCACCGCAGGGGGGCGCCAACCTCTGGAGGGCGCCACCGCGGTGCTTACCCTTGCCGCTTACCTCAGCTCCGCGCCGCCTTGGGGGCTTTAAATCATTTACCTTTGACGGTCGCAGCAGCTGAGCAGCGTCAGTGAAAGCGCTGCCGACGTTTCCAGCCTTCCCTTCGCGCTCGTTGGTTCCCTCAGTGTCCCGCCCTCACAAGGAAATGACGTCAGAAGAAGGTGGGACATTGAGGGAACGAACGAACGAGCGAGCGCGAAGGGAAGGCTGGAGACGTCAGCAGTGCTTTCACTGACGCTGCTCAGCTGCTGCGACCATCGGAGGTAAAAGATTTAAAGCCCCCAGGGCGGCGTGGAGCTGAGGTAAGGGAAGGGCCCAGGGAGAGAAGAAATTGCTGGAAATGGAGGGGAGAGAGGAGAATTGCTGGATATGGATGGAGGAGGGAAGGGCAGAGAGGGACAAGGATGGACATGGATGGGAGGGCAGGGCCCAGGGAGAGAGGAGAAATTGCTGGACATGGAGGGGAGAGAGGAGAATTGTTGGACATGGATGGCGGGGAGGAAAGGGAAGACAGAGGAAGGAGATGCACATGGATGGAGGGGAAGGGAGAGAGAAGAAATGCTGGGCATGGATGGAGGGGAGGGAAGAGAGAGGAAGGAGATGAGATGAGGGAAAAGGGAGAAAAACTGCACATGGATGGAGAAAATAGGAAGAAGCTGGATCCACTGGACAGTCAAGTCTGCAGAGGACCCAGCTTTTACTTTTGGATATAGAGCAAGAAATGAAGAAGAAAGGAGGATAGTAAAGAAATAAATGGAAAGGAAGCCCTGGAAACGGAGTTAAGAGGACAGATAGCAGCAGAATCAGATACTGGGCCAGCATGATCAGAAAAAAAAAGTCAGCAGACAACAAAGGTAGAAAAAAATAATTTTATTTTCATTTTAGCATTTGGAATATGTCCACTTTGAGAATTTACATCTGCTATCTTATTTTGCAATGTATAGCAATTTGTTTCTAAGAATATTGCTGACAATTCCTGTCAGTGTGGCAAGTGGTGAGCAATCATTTTCACGGTTAAAAATCATAAAAAATTATTTGCGATCAAGTATTTCGCAAGAAAGGCTTGTAAGCCTTGCCATGATTGCTATTGAGAATAATATATGTGCCCAGTTAGATATCAAAGAGTTAATTACTAATTTCGTGAACATGAAAGCACGAAAAGCTAAGTGGTTGTAAACCCTCTATTTGTTGAGCAATCCCACAAAGATGCAGTCCATCTTTCAGCTCCTATTTCCTTTGCATCTTGTGCCACACGGAGGGGGGGGGGGCGCCAACTGCAGGGGGGCACCAGAGACCCTAGGCACAGCCCTGAGTATATCAAAGAAATTGAACCTTGAATCTGTGCCTTTTTTTTTTTTGCCAGAAGCTGATAGAGAACCAGGTCCAGCTGAAGTGACCTGGAATGAGTTGTCTGCAGTAGCAGGTCATGAGCATAGTAACATAGTAACATAGTAGATGACGGCAGAAAAAGACCTGCACGGTCCATCTAGTCTGCCCAACAAGATAAACTCATATGTGTATACCTTACCTTGATTTGTACCTGTCTTTTCCAGGGCACAGACCGTATAAGTCTGTCCAGCAGTATTTCCCGCCTCCCAACCACCAGTCCCGCCTCCCATCACCGGCTCTGGCACAGACCCCGCATATGGGAGGCGGGACTGGTGGTTGGGAGGCGGGAAATATATATTCTCCTGGGAATTCCAATTATTAAAATCCTTCCTCCGTGTTCTCATTTTTCATTTTACTTGAAGAGATAGAACTAGATGTGCTACAATGTGCTACGGATTGACTATCTTTTTATCCAAGATTCTAAAAACCAAAAAGCTAAAAAAAAAAATGAAAATGTTTTGTAAGGTTGATGCATTACTAATCTGTACAAAAAAAAAAAAAAAAAGCTCACTAATGGCATCAAAAGTGAAACCTGATCCCAAAGTCGTTTTAAAGAATTCACTCTACGCTGACATGAGTTCAGTTGTTCATCTTACCGTGTTTCCACGAAAATAAGACACTGTCTTATATTAATTTTTGCCCCCAAATATGCGCTAGGTCTTATTTTCAGGGGCTGTCTTATTTTTTGGGGAAACATCGGGGTTGGATCGGGGTTGGCCCGCCCGCCCTCCGTCGCTCCCGGAACTTAAACGCCTCCTTTCACCTTCGTAGCAAGCAGCAGCAGGGCAGGCCACTCCTTCCTTCCGTGTCCCGCCCTCGCCTGACGTAACGTCCGCGAGGGTGCGGCACGGAAGGAAGGAGAGGTCTGCCTTGCTGCTGCTTGCTGCGAAGGTGAAAGGAGGTGTTTAAGGTTAGTTCCGGGAGCGACGGAGGGTGGATGGAGGGGGGGCCCGGCGACCTCGGGTGGGGGGGCGGCCTTGTCCGGCTCTCGGCGGCCCTGCTTTCAAACAAAAATTTGCTAGGTCTTACTTTCGGGGGAGGCCTTATATCTACCATTTCAGGAAAACCTCTACTAGGTCTTATTTTCGGGGGATGTCTTACTTTCGGGGAAACAGGGTACCTCATACCGATGTACCTCTGAGGTGTTGCCAATGGCGGCAGCAATTCATATTCTCTGTCGTCGTCAGCTGGTGAGGAAACAGGAAGTGATATCAGCCAGGGCAGGATGCAGCAGAGAGAAGCCTGCAGGGCCGCAGCAGGCAGTGAATATGAATCGCTGCCTGCCACCAGTGACACCTCATTCCAAAAACTGAAAAATTCACAAATCCGAAAAGTCTCTGGTCCCGAGCATTTTGGATGAAGAGTCGTCAACTTGTACTGCATTAGCATATGCCAATACACATTAATGCGCATTTATGCCATGGGACCTGTTTACTGATAGCATATATTAATGATGTTAGCACACTTTAGTACATCAAGCCCCTAGTCCAGTGCAGTGGCGTAGCCACAGGTGGGCCTGGGTGGGCCAGGACCCACCCAACAGTAGCACACATTTAGTGGTAGCTGGTGGGGATCCCAAGCTCTGCCAACTGAAGACTTCCCCCTGATGGTAATGAAAACGCTACTCTCCACGATACCGGCACCTGCGCATGCTCAGTTTTCAGCGCATCCCTGCTGCAGACTGCCAAGGTGGAAAGAAGCATTTTCCTGTCAGCTGAGATATTTTTTGTGTGGTGGTGGGCGGAGAACATTTGGTGCCCACCCACTTCTTGCCAAGGCCCACCCAAAATCCGTTGTCTGGCTACACCCCTGGTCCAGTGGTTCTCAAATCTGGTCCTGGAGGCGCCTCGGCCAGTCAGGTTTTCAGGATACCAACAATGAATATTCATGAGAGAGATTTGTATGCACTGCCTCCACTGCATGCAAATCTCTCTCATGAATATTCATTGTAGATATCCTGATAACCTGACTGGATGGGGTGCCTCCAGGACCAGGTTTGGGAACCACTGCCCTAGTCTTTTCCAGGATGATGGGTTTAAGGGGACAGAACTGCTGTCTGCTGATCCTGATAAGTACCCCACATAGACATCCCACTGATACTCGTCACAGATGAATATAGAAGGAAGAGGGGAGATTTTTGAAAAAGTTATCAGCTTTTCATTCTGTTAAATTATAAGAAATCAGATATAACAGGAGACCAAAATAAGGTGCAACAAAGCTATGGAGGAGGCCAGTTAATATTTTGAGCAGGCTGGATTGGAATTGGTGCTGCCAGGAATGTGACAGGATATGGGAACGTGAGCTGAAGGACGGGTAGGGGTCATGTAGGACTCTTTGAAGATGGCAATGTTCCTTCACATACTAAAAACATCTGCAGGGGTAGAGTTCTCATCCTGGACAGGTATGTGCCACGCAGACTTCACAAAAAAAAGGTCATGTCTAGGGTAGGAGACCAGCCTAAGATTAAATTAACAATCCAGGAATATTGCTAAGAACATTTTACTTGCTAATTTCAACCTTACCCTCCCCCCCCCCCCCCCCCCCGATGTACACAGCACCCGCACTCGTAGCATATGATATGAATTTGATTTAAAATACCCCTACTTGATCCCAATCTGCCTTTGCCATTTATGGGACACAGATCATAGAAATCTGTCCGGCACTGGCCTTACCTGCCAAACCTGGAGCTTTTTAATTTCATATTTATTATTTAAAATTGTGTAATCCACATGTTCTACCCTTGTTGTCTAAGTCCTGGGTGGTGACAGGCATGCAAATCTGCCTCATGCATATTCGTTACCATTGCTCAGCAACTACATCGTATGCAAAAAACTTTATTACATCAACTTGAAATCACATACTCTTGCTCACCCCACTACTACCTCATAAAATACCATTCATACCCCTCATACATCCACAACCACTCAACAATCCCCTGCAACCAGTCCACTGTTAATACTTAATAGTTGTAAACTCAATGCTTATCTTGATAGCAGCCACCACCGATCACACCATTAATCTCAAGAAATCCTTGGATGCCAAATGTTATTACAGTACAATTGAATGCCAACTATTCATTAGGGATATCCTGAAAATCCAGCTGGCTGGTGGTTCTCCTCCTCCCCCCCCCAAGGACAGGTTTGAGAACCACTGCTCTAAGCAACACTCCTGGCCATCATAACACATCAAGAGCCATGAGGTCATTTACGTTCCTTTTTCTATATAGGGAACAGACTACTACTACTACTACTACTTAGCATTTCTATAGCGCTGCCAGGGTTACGCAGCGCTGTACAAGTTTCACATGGGGAAGGACAGTCCCTGCTCAAGCGAGCTTACAATCTAGAGGTTACAAACTATGTAGTCAGTGTAGGTAACATGAATGGGGAAGGTGGTTAGGCGCCAAAAGCAAGGGAGAAGAGATGGGCTTTGAGTAAGGACTTGAAGATGGGCAGGGAGGGCGCATGGCGTATGGGCTCGGGAAGTCTGTTCCAGGCATAAGGTGATGCGAGGCAGAAGGGGCGGAGTCTGGAGTTAGCGGTGGTGGAGAAGGGTACAGATAGGAGTGATTTGTCCTGAGAGCGGAGGTTACGAGTGGGAACATACGGGGAGAGGAGGGCAGAGAGGTAGTGGGGGGCAGCAGATTGAGTGCACTTGAAGGTCAATAGGAGAAGCTTGAACTGTATACGGTAGCGGATTGGGAGCCAGTGAAGCGACTTGAGGAGAGGGGTGATGTGAGAGTATCGGTTCACGCGGTAGATAAGACGTGCGGCGGAATTTTGGACAGATTGTTTATCCCACCCGTTCATGGGGCCGTCACTCATGGTCTAATGTTTCTTCGGCAGGTGGAATGCCATCCGTACCTGACCCAGGATGACCTGCTGCATCACTGCCATCAGCAGGGGATAGCGCTGACCGCCTACAGTCCCCTTGGGTCAGCTGACCGGCCCTGGGCCAAACCTGAAGAGCCCAAACTCCTAGAGGACTCCAGGATCCTAGCCCTGGCCCAGAAGTGTGACAAGACTCCAGCACAGGTGATTCTGAGGTGTGCCTCCTGCTCATCTTCATACCCTGCAGCTTTTGGGTGAAATCGGAAGGAGAGGTGGTGGTGGCAGGAAGGGGCCTGCTCTAACAACAAGTTAAAGATAAAAAAGAGGAGAACGTTTATAACTAAATATTGCAACCCTCTGGTGTTCTGAGGGGTGGGGGGGGGGGGGGGTTCTATTAGACCAGTTTTGAAATTTCCTATACGTAAAGATTCCCTCAGAGCACTGCTCCCAGGACTAAGATACTTCTGGGCAATACCAGCCCTTAGAAATCTCCGTTAGGGCAGACATCATACAGGCAGAGCCATGATCACCTGTACAGTATTAACACTATATTATGGAAGCAAAATAAGTTCTTTGCTCTATGATTGGTTACTTGAGGTCCCCCCTTGTACTGCAATATAACAGTGTGGTTTAGGTCCAAACATGGGGGGGGGGGTGAGGGGGGAGAACCTTTATTAGTACTGGCTCTCAGTAAACCAGCGTCAATTTATTAAAATGTTGAGGTAAGGATTTGAAGTCTTTGTCTGACCTCCCAACTTGCAAGGCCTCCCCATCTCCAGACTGTATATGTTTGGGGGGGGGGGGGTACATCCTTACATTGAGCTGGTTGGCAAAAGAGCTGGCCCATGGAGTGCAGAGTTTGATTATCTTGGATTTGCTGTTTCTATTGACTTTATTGTTTATCTTTGCAAATGGGATTATTTCTTCCTGTTTGCACCAGAAATTAACATAGTAACATAGTAGATGATGGCAGAAAAAGACCTGCATGGTCCATCCAGTCTGCCCAAGAAATGTGCCACTTTTTTGTGTATACCTTACCTTGATTTGTACTTGTCTTTTTCAGGGCACAGACCGTACAAGTCTGCCCAGCACTATCCCCGCCTCCCAACCACCAGCCCCGCCTCCCACCACTGGCTCTGGCACAGACCGTATAAGTCTGCCCAGCACTATCCCCACTTCCCAACCACCAGCCCCGCCTCCTACTACCGGCTCTGTTATCCAATCTCAGCTAAGCTCCTAACCATCTTACTGTTTGAATAAATAAATGCCCAGAGGCATTATTCTGAGCAAATCTTTGTGTGCAGTCACACAGTGCATGACTGGCTATCGACCCATACACTTCCATACTGCACCAAACAACTGCATAATACATAATTCCATACTGTCCAGTGACGTGGAGGGGCATAATCGAACGGGGCGCCCAAGTTTTCCTGAGGGCGTCCTCGCAGGACGTCCTCGCGAAGGGGCGGGGAAACCCATATTATCGAAACAAGATGAGCGTCCATCTTTCATTTCGATAATCGGGGACGCCCAAATCATAACATTTAGGTCGACCTTAGAGATAGTCGTCCTTAGAGATGGTCGTCCCCGATTTTCAGCGATAATGGAAACCGAGGACGCCCGTCTTAGAAATGACCAAATCCAAGCCATTTGGTCATGGGAGGAGCCAGCATTCGTAGTGCACTGGTCCCCCTGACATGCCAGGACACCAACCGGGCACCCTAGAGGGCACTGCAGTGGACTTCATAAATTGCTCCCAGGTGCATAGCTCCCTTACCTTGGGTGCTGAGACCCCCAAACCCCACTACCCACAACTGTACACCACTACCATAGCCCTAAGGGGTGAAGGGAGGCACCTACATGTGGGTACAGTGGGTTTCTGGTGGGTTTTGAAGGGCTCACATTTACCACCACAAGTGTAACAGGTGGGGGGGGGATGGGCTGGGTCCGCCTGGCTGAAGTGCACTGCACCCACTAAAACTGCTCCAGGGACCTGCATACTGCTGTCAGGGAGCTGGGTATGACATTTGAGGCTGGCATAGAGGCTGGAAAAAATATTTTTAAAGTGTTTTTTTTTTAGGGTGGGAGGGGGTTAGTGACCACTGGGGGAGTAAGGGGAGGTCATCCCCGATTCCCTCCTGTGGTCATCTGGTCAGTTTGGGCACCTTTTTGAGGCTTGGTCACAAGAAAAAATGGACCAAGTAAAGTCGGCCAAGTGCTCGTCAGGGACGCCCTTCTTTTTTCCATTATCGGCCAAGGACGCCCATGTGTTAAGCACGCCCCAATCCCACCTTCGCTATGCTTCCGACACACCCCCGTGAACTTTGGTCGTCCCCGTGACGGAAAGCAGTTGAGGGCGTCCAAAATCGGCTTTCGATTATGCCGATTTGGGTGACCCTGGGAGAAGGACACCCATCTCCCGATTTGTGTCGAAAGATGGGCGCCGTACTCTTTCGAAAATAAGCCTGATTGTATACTCTAGAACTCTATAGGGAACCGTACAGCACTGTACATATCTCTGGAACTCTCTTCCACTTGACGTCAGACATGAACCAGTACTTCCCACATTCAAGAAAATACTTGTTTTTTCAAACTCACATCTCCTCAGATCCTCATTCCTCATTTGTTTGAGTATTGTCAGATGGGGAATATGCATATACATTTTCAGCCTGCCCAAACCATGCCCATACCACATGCCTTTGAAAACACATTTTGCACGTGCATGTGATCTACATGTTTCAGTTTCACTATTTACACATCCAGATGCTTCTAAAATGACCTCTGTAGTGCAGCCTCCTAAACTGTGAGTCAGGACCCCAAGTGGGGCCACAAAACCTGAGTTTAGGGTCATGACCTGAATGAGGTTTTCATAAGTGTGTCATTATTTTGCATCTTCGGGGGGGGGGGGGGGGGTGCTTGCAATTTTATATGGCCACAATCAGGGATCAAACCCAAAAAAAGGCAAGAAGAGTCTTCTACAAGAAAGCACAAACATAGCACAAGAGTGGAAGGCACCAAACACAACCTCTAGTGGATCAAGAAGAGTCTTACTGTCCAATAAATACAGCAAAATACTGACATACGAACCCAACACGGGCCATGTTTTGGCACCCCAGCCTTCGTCAGAGGTTCTTATTAGTTAGTTGAAAACAACTTACACTGTAAAATCAGGACATAGTACGCAAAAACTTAATCAATCATGAAAGCAGGAAAACCAACAGGACGCAACCTCTAAAGAGACGGCACTGTTGTATAGGATACAGTTATGTTCCTTAGCGCCCGGTGGTACAGTAGCCTTTATCCAGGCTAAAGAAAGAGTATTATTTGCTAGTATTGATGGCGTTCTTGATGTGGGAGCAGCTCTAGAAGTATTCTGTAACATTCATACCCTGTGCTTGCCTTTGGCCAACTTTTCTACTCTCCATAGGTGGCAGTTGCAACGGGGAGTGACCTGTATTCCGAAGAGCTCAACTGCATCCAGGATCAAAGAAAACCTGGAGGTAAGAGAAGGGGCATTTTCCCTTGCCTTGCCGTGTCAGCATACCCAGGGAGAGGAGTAATCCCATGACATCAGGGGTAAGGAAAGGAGGAATCCCAGATGTTGTGTAACAGCGACATCTATAGCTGAGATTCAGGCTGCAAACTGATTAAGTTCTAAAGGCACCTGTGCTCTATGGTCCTTTCAGAAGGTTGTTACTGTAGTAGGTGAGTTATAAATGGGGCAGAACGTTGGGGAGGTAACAACTGTGAATGAAGGCTGTTGCTGCTCTATCCAGGAGAAATAGGCTTTCCTTATTTTGGGAGCCTCAAGAAGCAAGGAGAAACTGATGGGCCAAACCTTCCTCTCTCTTCTCCCACCTAGCCATCACATTATACCTCCATATGAATGTGGGCTCATACCCTCAGGACCCTTGTTCACACATTTCAGATCCTCTCAGGAACAGTCTTTGAAAGAGGCGTACATATCCAGGAAATACCTAAAATTGTCACAAAACCATACTGAGAGAGACACTTTCACAACAGCCTAAATTACATCATCCCGGAGAACAGCAACCAAAGGTGTTCAGCAACCGAGGTCTTGCATCGCAACCCAAAGCTTGCTGAAGAGGCTGCTTGAAGCATATTGATGCCACTAGCCCACCAGACCTTGTTCCTACCATCCTCATTGCACTGCCCCCAACCCAATATATAAGAACTACCACATTGATTGCACTGTTCCAAGTCTTGCTGTTCCCTTCTCCACTACTGCCAACTCCAGACTTCGCGCCTTCTGTCTCGCTGCACCCTACGCCTGGAATAAACTTCCTGGGCCCCTACGTGTTGCCCCATCCTTGGCCACCTTTAAATCTAGACTGAAAGCCCACCTCTTTAAAATTGCTTTTGACTCGTAACCACTTGTAACCACTCGCCTCCACCTACCCTCCTCTCCTCCTTCCTGTACACATTAATTGATTTGATTTGATTACTTTATTTTTTGTCTATTAGATTGTAAGCTCTTTGAGCAGGGACTGTCTTTCTTCTATGTTTGTGCAGCGCTGCGTACGCCTTGTAGCGCTATAGAAATGCTAAATAGTAGTAGTAGTAGTTGCTGGCAGAGTCTCTCTCAATTTGTTGCCACTCTCACACTATGTTAGAACTACTATGATGCTACCAGCTTACGATGAATAACTGATGTGCTCTTTCTACCTCCTCCATTCGACTAGGTTAGACCTGTCATGCTCATATACTACCATCAACCTGCCTAGGTTGTTTTCGCCAACTCACTGTGGTGTCTCTGGCCTACAAGGTTGGCCATATGCAACTCACTCTGTTGACATCTTACCCTTCATGATGACCTACCAGTTTCCTTCTTAGTTTTGATGCCAATGTCTTTTCCTATAAGGCAGTGCTGTATTCATTGGCAGCATCAGTGCAGAATACTATAACTTCTCCTTCATCCTATATCACAATGAGACTACTTTCAAATGTCATTTGTGAGACATAAGAACAAAGTAAAAATTTTCACTGAAATCCATTGGGCGGGGTAGATTATTTTGCAGGATCAAATAATGAGGGAAATAGCCTTCCAATGCAGAAGATTTGCAAACCCTGTTCAGAATCCATTGGTAGTAGAAACCACGCCTTCTCTGTGGAAACCATAATAGCTGGCCCATATTTTTAAACAGATGCCCTGGCACCTGAGCTATTCCTACAGTTGAAGGCCTTGGAGACTATACATTGCAAATGAGTTTGGGCTTCCTCCTGGGACTCTAAGTGTAGGAATTCCTTTTCCAGTAGAAACCCCAAGGGCCAAACTCACTATCACAACAAGACCTGCAGCTGGGACTCTAAAGGCCACACTTCCCTGTACCACAGAGATCTTAACATCTGACAAAGTGGACTCTGGTCCTCAACAGCTCGTGTCTCAATAAATTGGTTAGTCTATAAGGTGCCATCTGCCTCTATCAGAGAGATTTTAACAGTTGATTTCAGTTCCCAGAAGAAGCCCTAAGGACTAAGCTTTTTATCTCCGAGGGTCCAAAATTGATAGATCCCTTTTGCATTCACTCCATCTTATTTCCATCTCATGATTTTAGGTATTTGATTTTTCACTATCCGATGAGGACATGAATACTATTGCATCGTTTAATCGTGGTCAGAGGCTCATTGTCCCACTTATGGAGGTCAGTCATGACTGCTGTTCCCTTTCCCCATCTCTTGTGCTGGTTAATAAAAATGTTGCCCTGTCTCTTTTTATAAAGGTGATTATTAATAGCCCCTTTTCTGTACAGAAAGATGGCAAGCAAGTCTGGAGAGATGCTGGACACCCCCACTTCCCTTTCCATGATCCTTACTGATGGAGCGTGGAAGATGTCAACACTGAAAGCGAAGGTGGATGGAACAGAGTACAATATGAAAATAACTCATCTCTGTGTCTGTCCTATTCTTTCACTAAATAAAATGTTCCAAAGAATATTTCCAGGTCTCTTCTACAAGACAAAATCTACAAATATTCCATGCTTGTGTGGGTAACTTGTATACCCTAGAGGAGAGGAGGGGCAGGGGAGATATGATATAGATGTTTAAATGTGGAAATTGAAAAGAGTAAGACCTTTCTTCCCAAGGAACGTCTTCAGTAACCTGGTACTATCAATGGTACTCAGTCATCTAGACTACTGCAATGCACTCTACGCTGGCTGCAAAGAGCAAATGATCAAGAAACTTCAGACAGCCCAGAATACTGCAGCTAGACTCATATTCGGTAAATGAAAATACGAAAGTGCTAAGCCGTTACGAGAAAAGCTACACTGGCTCCCACTTAAAGAACGCATCACGTTCAAAATATGCTCCCTAGTTCACAAAATCATTCACGGAGATGCCCCAGCCTACATGTCAGACGTGATAGACTTACCACCCAGGAATGCTAAAAAATCATCCCGCACATTCCTTAATCTGCACTTCCCCAACTGTAAAGGTTTAAAATACAAACTAACGCATGCGTCAACCTTTTCATACCTGAGCACACAATTCTGGAACGCGCTGCCGCACAACTTTAAAACGATTTATGAATTAACTAACTTCCGCAAACTACTGAAGACCCATCTCTTTAACAAGGCATACCACAAAGATCAACAAATGTGAACTCCTCCACATATATCCAGAATTGTCTTACAATATCTGCTTGTTATACTACTATCATGCTTTATCATTATAATATTAACCAAGATCCTTCTATAATACTAAATGTCTATTGTCTCATATAATTCCATTATTCATGATGTATTGTAAGCCACATTGAGCCTGCAAAGAGGTGGGAAAATGTGGGATACAAATGCAATAAATAAATAAATACTTGAAAGATATTAATATAGAAACAAATATTTTCAAGAGAAGGGAAACGGTAAACTTAGAGGCTATGAATTGAGGTTGCGGGGTGGTAGACTTAGGAGCAATGTCAGAAAATTCTTTTTCATGAAGAGGGTGGTTGATGTCTGGAATGCCCTTCCGAGGGAGGTGGTGGAGAAAGCATCTGTGGTGGAATTCAAAAAGGCGTGGAATGAACACAGAGGATCTCTAGTTTAGAAAATGAATGATATGTAACCTTTAAATTTGGAGGTTTTTATATGTGTTTGCATGTCAAGTGGTGCTTAGATAGCAACTCTGGCTGCACCAACTAAAGGCCGGTGCTGGGCTGGCTTATATGGTCTGAGTCCCACATATAGCGATCCGACTTAGGATGGGCTGGAGAGAGCTTCAACGGAAATTCCAATTATTTGGAATGTGAGGGCAGTGCCGGGCTGACTTTTACGGCCCGTGTCCCGCAAATGACAAGACGGATTCGGAGAGGCTGGAGAGAGATTTGATGGCAACTCCAGTGGTTGGAACCTAAGGACACAGCAGGGCAGACTTCTACAGTCTATGTCCAAGAAACACCAAAGAAAGACCATAATTAAGTATATGATATCACGTTCATTGTTGATTTAATCTTAGATTGATAATGTGACTGTTGGGCAGACTGGATGGACTGTTCAAGTCTGCCATCACCTACTATGTTACCCACTTAGCTCTGAAAAAAGATTAAGACATAGACAGGAGTCTGACGTTGATCTGGGTTCCCAGGCAATAAGGGTCATGGGCCCCTAACCACCTATCAAAAGTGATTATAGATGGAGGCTAGGGCAGAATGTGCCCCTACTGCTGTGGGTCCTTGGGCACTGCCCTGTTGTTCCAGTGGTCAGCCCACCTCTGGGTGTAGGTTTCCCCAGACATGTGCCATAAATTTGGAAAATGTTTTGCCAAAGAAACCAAACCCAACAGCAGGCTCACCATTCTCCCTGTCACCTCAAGGGCATGAATGGAATTAAATAGGTATCACCAGTGAAGCACATTGGGGAGGTTTCTAGACAAGAGTGTATGGAGAGAGGACGCCATCTGTGTCACACACCAAGATGACTACAGAGGAAGCACAGCCAATGCTTAACACAACGCTAAAAGAAATCACAATCAATATAGCACACAACGCAAAGTCAGAGATATTTCAGAAGAAGAAGCACCATCAGGAGAACATACGAAATGAGTGACAGGGAATTTTATCAGAGGAACACAGGCACACCAAGACGTCCATAGAAAATGTGCCATCAGTAAAGCAGCTGGAGGTTTCTAGAACACACAGGGCCACATGCACGTTAAAATTCGTGGAGGCACCCAAGATGCTATAATAGGATATCAACGCCTGGAGTGATATTAGGGCCATGTGTCAGTGGAGAACTCATTAGCATGACCAAGAGGAGGTAAAAGTGAGTCTAGATGGCTCATGTTGAGCAGGAGGTGTGAAGGGGATTTGCTACCACTGGGACACAGATGCAGGCATGGAGAAATATCATCTCCAGATAAAGGCACAGGTTGCTTGGAGATAAACCCACCTCTTTCCCCAACAACTGGAAGACATGCTTATTTTCCTCAGTGGCGTAGCCAAGGGTGGGCCCAGGCCCATCCACTTTGGGTTCAGGCCCACCCAATAGCAGCACATCTCTAATGTGGCTGGCAGGGATTCCCAAGCCCCACCAGCTGAAGACTCCCAACTGTCCCTCCTGCATACCTTTTAAATAGCAGATCTTTGCCTGCTACAAGCAACGACTGGTGCATACTGTTCGCACCGGCCCTGCAGCCTTCCCTCTGATGTATTCCTGCTTATGCAGAAACAGGAAGTTGCATCAGAGGGAAGGCTGTGGGGCCAACATGAGCACTGTGTATTAGTTGCTGCTCATTGCCAGTGAAAATCTGCTATTTAAAAGGTATGCGGGGGAGGGGGATGTTTGATAGACCATATGGCATGCAGGCAAGAGACCAAATTACTTGTGGGACAAGGCGGAGTTCTTCTGCCCACCCATCTTGGGCCCAGGCCCACCCAAAATTGGGTGTCTGGCTACGCCCCTGATTTTCCTGGAACTCAAAAAGAGGTATGACCACCTCTCCGTGCAAACACCAGGTCTGGTTCATCTCTAGGGCCTCCCTCCAACACTAGCTCTACAGGAACCCCCGGCTAGCAAAGGCGCCTGGAAAGAGAGGGCATTTGATATATTCTGGACAAATAAAATGCATCTGATAACTCAAAACCAAACTGTTTCCATGCTCTAAGTACAACATGGTAAAAAGTTAGAATCCAATCCCCAGTGACCCTTTCTGCATTCTAAGGTTAGCACGACTTGTACAATGAAGCTTGTGTTATTAAACACTCTTTCAACATGCACAGCAAAGCCGCTTTCAGTAACACCCCACAGAGCAAGAAAAGGAAACAATTTCCTTCCCACACAAGTTTCCACAGAAATTTCTCGGAAAAGCCGATGAAAGATCCCTTTTCAAAATGCCTTCTTTCTGCCTTTGCCTGGTAAAGTCATTTCCTTGAAAAGAATTTACAAAGCTGGGGGATGATCCCCTACTTCTAGAAGTCATGAAAGCAGTAATTAAGCCATTCCAGGTAATGAGGTCTTTCTGAATTCCGCCCAGCGTTCACTGAACTAAGCCTGATAAAATACTGCTTAAAAGTATTAAACCCATCCCAAAGTCCGATAATAAATATAATTTGCACGGTCCAGCAAATTACACAGGTACAATCTCCCTGCTGTGGAGGACAAACTGTCTAGGTTTAAACATAGGGAAATAAAAGTTACTTATACCAAGATTACTTAGAGAATCATGCAGTTTTGCGATTAGGAATGAGGCTCAGGGAGAGTGGCATGACCAAGGCAGAGCTGGGTTTAGAACTGAAACAGAGTGGCACGACCAGGGCAGAGCTGGGATTAGAACTGAAACAGAGAGTGGCACGACCAGGGCACAGCTGGGATTAGAACTGAGAGAGAGAGTGTGAGTGACATGACCAAGGCAGAGCTGGGTTTAGAACTAAGGCACAGAAAGAGAGTGACATGGCCAGGGCACACCTGGGATTAAAACTGAGACACAGGGAGAGTGAGTGATAGGACCAGGGCACAGCTGTGATTAGAACTGAGAGAGAGTGTGTGAGTGACATGACCAAGGCATAGCTGGGTTCAGAACTGAGGCACTCAAAGAGAGTGACTTGACCAGGGCAGAGCTGGGATTAGAACTGAGGCACACAAAGAGAGTGACATGACCAGGGCAGAGCTGGGATTAGAACTGAGGTCACACAGTCGGTGGCAGAGCAGGATTTATATTCCTAAAAAAAGAAGTGTGGCTACTGGTGCTATCACCTGCACCAAACTGGGAACCAGATCAGAGCTGTGGAAGGAGCTTGAAGTCAGATCAGCCTTGCAGAGGAGGGATTATTTGGGATGCACATGAGAACAGGGCTCAGAGGTGCAGAATTCACTTCTTTTCCACCTTTGAGGAGTCAGCTTTGCCTCTTCTCTCTCTCCTGACCCAAGGTAACATGGAAGAAGGACACATGTCTCTGTCTAGGAGTGTTTCTGTTATTACTATCTCAGCCACAAAGGAAAACCAGAATTCTCTAGCCTCCTTACCCACACAGACAGAGCTGGCGTTTCAATTTTTCAGCTCAGTTGTTCTCAAGCAAAAGAGAAGTGCTCCACCTATGGGCAGTGCAGGGCAGGACAAGCCTACTGAGGTCCCCTGATTCCACACCACTCTGGTTACTCTCTCCTTCCCTCCACTGCTTGTTCACATAAGTACCAGTGGCGTAGTTACGTGGGGCCTGGGCCCCCATAGATTTCCTCTTGGACCTCTCCCCCGCGAACCCTCCCCCGCCATTGCCTACCTTCATTCTGTTCTCTGAGTCTGACGTCCTGCACGTACAACATGCAGGACGTCAGCATGCAACAAAACAAAGACTTTTTTGACTGCAGGACAAAGAGGACGTCAGCTGGCCGGGATTGGGGTCCCCCGCCAGCAAAACCGAAGGTAGGCGACGGCGGGGGAGGGTTAGCGGGGAGGTCGAGAGGGCGGGAGGTTGTGAAAAGTGGCGGCGGGTTGGCAATGGGGGGGTCGTCAACGCGGGGGGGTTGGCAGCGCCGGGGGGGGGCTAAAATGTACCCCCTCACCTCGGGCTCTGGACCCCCCTCCCAATGAAGTCTGGCTACGCCCCTGATAAGTACATAAGTAATGCCACACTGGGAAAAGACCAAGGGTCGATCGAGCCTAGCATCCTGTCCACGACAGCGGCCAATCCAGGCCAAGGGCACCTGGCGAGCTTCCCAAATGAACAAACATTCTATACATGTTATTCCTGGAATTGTGGATTTTTCCCAAGTCCATTTAGTAGTGGTTTATGGACTTGTCCTTTAGGAAACCGTCCAACCCCTTTTTAAACTCTGCTAAGCTAACCGCCTTCACCACTTTCTCCGGCAACGAATTCCAGAGTTTAATTATATGTTGGGTGAAGAAAAATTTTCTCCGATTTGTTTTAAATTTACTACACTGTAGTTTCATCGCATGCCCCCTAGTCCTAGTATTTTTGGAAAGCGTGAACAGACGCTTCACATCCACCTGTTCCACTCCACTCATTATTTTATATACCTCTATCATGTCTCCCCTCAGCCGTCTCTTCTCCAAGCTGTATAGCCCTAGCCTCCTTAATCTTTCTTCATAGGGAAGTCGTCCCATCCCCGCTATCATTTTAGTCGCCCTTCGCTGCACCTTTTCCAATTCCACTATATCTTTCTTGAGATGCGGCGACCAGAATTGAACACAAGGATTGTTCCATGAAGGTCTTCCTCCCTGTCTCCACTTTGGAAAAAAAACAAACAGCAGCAAGGCACCAAAGAACAGGGGAGGATTAACCGTTTGGTGGGATCTAGGCAAATAAACACATTGGGACTCCCCCATCATAATAGAAATACATTTTAAGCAATTGTGAAGCTCTGTGTGGTCCAGTGGCGTACCAAGGGGGGGACGGTGGGGGTGGTCCGCCCCGGGTGCACGCCGCTGGGGGGGTGCCGCGCACCTGTCGGCTCTTCGTTTTCATGCTCCCTTTGCCCCGGAACAGGTTACTTCCTGTTCCGGGGCAGAGGGAGCATGAAAACGAAGAGCCGGCAGGCGCGCGGCACCTCCCCCCCCCAGCGGCGTGCACTCGGGGGGGGGGTTCTTTCACCGGGGGGATTTAGGGTTCTTTCACCGGGGGGGGGCGTCGCGCTGTCCCAGGGGGGTGCTGCACCAGGGGGGGTGCGTAGGGGCGACCCGCCCCGGGTGTCAGCCGCCCTCGCTACGGCACTGGAAATAGGGAATCCTAGCCTGGGAGAAGGAACAAGGAAAAGCTGTGCAGAGCCAAAGATGGTATCCAGGAGAGGAACAGGTTCTGTTCCAGGGCAGAGAAGAAGAATGGAACAACGGAGGACAGGCGTGCGCGGCACCCCCCCCCCTCCCCCCGGCGGCGTGCACCCGGCGGGGAAGGGGGGGTTCCTTCGTGAGGGTGTCCTTTCGCTGGGGGGGCGCTGCACCCGGGGGGCGGGGCGAATCAGCGATCCGCCCCGGGTGCCAGCCCCCCTAGGAACGCCACTGGCTGCAGTCACAAGCTTAGATTGTTTCACCCAGATGGGATGAGTTTGGACAGGGGGAGCTGTAAATTTGAACATACTGTAGCATTATAAATTGCCTTTAAGAAGAAACACCCTATCCCTAAATTGTTTTGGATTATAATTTGCATCTGACCTTAAGTGGATTACAAACTGCCTGTTGCAGATTTGTTTCAGTACAGTTTGGTTAGGTTTTTTTTTTTTTTTTTTCAATAGCTCTCTGGAACGGAGTCTTTTCTTTAAGTGAGAGTGAAATTCATTTACTCCCAGACTGGTAAAGGAAAAGATCAGAGAGTAAAAGAGAAAAAAAAAGCCCCAGCTCATAACCCTACGACCTTCTGGAGTTTTATCCAGCCTTGGCCTGCGCCAAGCCCAGTAAATGAGAAGGATTAAGAACTCGATATGGTGTGGAGAAAGAAGCATAATAGAACGGATTTCTTTGGGGCCCTGGTCTCAGGTGCCCCTGACCCACAACGAGCTAATGTATATGCTCAGTAATTTTGTTCTTTAGAATAGTTTCTTGCATTTTGCCAAGCACCAATATCAGGCTCGCTGGTCTATAATTTCCTGGATCACTCTGGAACCATTTTAAAAATTGGCGTTACACTGGCCACCCTCCAATCTTCCAGTACCACGCTTCATTTTAAAGATAAATTACATATTACTAACAATAGCTCTGCGAGTTCATTTTTCAGTTCTGTCAGTACTCTGGGATGTATACAATCTGGTCCAGGAAATTTGCTACTCTTTAATTTAGCAAAATGCCGCATTATATCTTCCTGGTTTACAGAGAAATCTAGGGCTGTACCAAAATCTCCAGCCTGGAACTGGGTAACTTGGCTTCTCTGTAAGCATGAAATAAGTATCAAAAGATGCCAGAGCATTAACACTTGAATACAAACAGCTGAAAAAGTCAGAATGATTTGCCGACATTTCAATTCTTTGGAAACTATTGAAGATTATTTGTCTGTTGTTCATCTTTTATTTTAAATATGTAAACACTGGACTCTTCTCTTTATTTATTTTTATTTTATTTTATTCTAACTGTATTATGTTTCCCATATTCATTTTCACTACTTGAATGTAAATTCAATAAAATGTTTGAACTAATTAAAAACGTTAAACCATAAAAATGTTTGAACTAAAAAAAAAAACAAAAAACAAATGCTTGAACATGAAAGAAACTAAAATATATGAAAATTAAATGCATAACCCAGATATTCTCAACCCAGTCTGGTTTTCAGGATGCCACAATGAGGAGCCCTTTTACAGTGTGGTGGTAAGCCCAACGCAGGCTTACCGCTCGCTCTTCCGGGCCACTACCAGCCCAACACGGCTGCCGGCAGAAGTCTCACCCCGAGCGCGTGCCATTTCTGGGGGGAAAAGAACCCCCCCCCCCCAGAAATGGTTTGCGCGGCAGTAACATGGCGGTAATAAGGCATTGCCGCACTCTGCCCGGTTACTGCTGGACTTGCGTGGTAGCCCTTATCGCCACCTCAGTGGGTAGCAGTGGTAAGAGTTCTCTTACTGCATGGCCATGTGTGCCTGGGGTCTTTTTACCCCTGTAGTAAAAGGGGCCCTGGCGTGCAGGAAAAACGACCCCCACCGCTAGCGCAGGGCCATTTTTCCAGCAGCTTGGTAAAAGGACCCCTGAATATGCATAGCATAGATTTATAAAGATGCCAAGTTACCCAGTTCCAGGCTGGAGATTTTGGACAGTACTGGATTTCTGACCATGCCATCCTACTACTACTACTACTTATCACTTCTATAGCACTACAAGGCATATGCAGCGCTGTACACCATACATGAAAAGACAGTCCCTGCTCAAAGAGCTCACAATCTAAATATGGAATGTTGCTAGTGGAATAGCAACATTCCATGTAGAATCTCAAATAGTAGCAACAGAATCTCCAATAGTAGCAACATTCCATGTAGAATCTCAAATAGTAGCAACAGAATCTCCAATAGTAGCAACATTCCATCTAGAATCTCCAATAGTAGCAACAGAATCTCCAATAGTAGCAACATTCCATGTAGAATCTCAAGTAACAGCAACATTCCATGTAGAATCTCAAGTAATAGCAACATTCCAGAATCTCAAATAGTAACAACATCCCATGTTCCACTGCACTAACCACTAGGCTACTCCTCCACTAGCAACATTCCATGTAGAAGCCTGCCCTTGCAGATCAGCAATGCGGCCGCGCAGGCTTCTGTTTCTGTGAGTCTGACGTCCTGCACGTACGTGCAGGACGTCAGGCTCACAGAAACAGAAGACTGCGCGGCCACGTCGCTGATCTACAAGGGCAGGCTTCTACATTACTACTACTACTTATCACTTCTATAGCGCTACAAGGCATACGCAGCGCTGTACACCAGGGGCGTATCTGGACTCTGGCGGTAGGGGGGGCCAGAGCCAGAGGGAGGGGGCACATTTTAGCCCCCCCCCCAGCGCCCCCGATCCCCCCCCCCCCCCCCCCCGCCATTTCCGGACCCCCTCGCCACTGCCAGACCCCCCCCCCTTGCCACCAATGACACTCTCCACCCCCTCCCGCCGCCGCCAACCCTCCCCCGCGCAGGACGTCAGACTGAGTTCCAAATTCTGAGTCTGACGTCCTGCACGTTGTACGTGCAGGACGTCAGACTCAGAAGAACAGGAAGCGTTGCAACTTGCATCCTGCACGGAAGAGAGGTCCCCCGCCAGCAAAGATCGGCGACGGGTTGGTGGCGGGCGGGCGGGAGGTGGAGAGGGTCGGTGGTAGGGGGGGTCCAGGGCGAAATCTGCGGGGGCCCAGGCCCCTGTGGCCCCACGCAGATACGCCCCTGCTGTACACCATACATGAAAAGACAGCCCCTGCTCAAAAAGCTCACAATCTAAATAGGACAGACAAACAGACAGAACTGCAACGTTAAAGAGGTGGAATTTTAGCCTGGATTTGAAAACGGCCAGAGATGGGGCTAGACATACAGGCTAGTGTATTATGGGACTTACAGTACTGATTTTATTGACTCTTATTATCTTTTATTTTATCTGTTGTCTTATACGTTGCATATTCGATTACTATCTTATTATTACATTGTTTAATTGTATTTTACTGAACTGTAGCCTGCACTACAGTATTGTGTAAGCCACATTGAGCCTACAACTAATGGGAAAATGTTGGGTATAAATGTGTTAAATAAATAAAAATTTTCAATGGGCAGAATCAGGCACTACAAATCCCACAGTGCCTTGGGATGCAAGTTCAAAACCAGGACTGTTTCGAAATCTCCAGTCCGGAACTGGGTAACTTGGATTCTCTGGATTTGCAAATAATGAAAGCTAACCACAATGAACCTGTGTGAGACAAGTGTGCAGATATTGCAAATAGATATCTCTGCATATTCATAATTAGGGTTGCAGAGTAGCCAAGTTAATTCAGTTCCTGGAGGGCCAGTTCTGGTTTTAAACTTACACCCCAAAGCACTGTGGGATTTGTAGTGCCTGATTCTATCCATTGACATCAATGCTGCAGGTCCCTTGTCAAAAATCCTAAAATCTCCTCCTGGAACCTAGTACTTTGGAACCTCTGGAGTTGTCACCTGTCTTCTTGACAGAAGGAACAGGCTTATCTGGTGTTGCTTTTAGCCAGTTACAGGCTTGGACTTGTGATGTTGATTTTCTTGGGAAACTCAATGATACAATCAAACAAAAAGTCCATGCACGCAGCAGGATAAAAGAAGGACTAGATTAGTCTGTTCCTTATGACATGGAGTCAGGTGGTAACCCTATTTAATGGATATCCTGAAAACATGACCAACTAAGCAGAACAAGTTCGGGAATCACTGCTCCAGAGCAGAGCAGAGCAGAGGTTCTCAGCCTAGCCAGTCAGGTTTTCAGGATACCCACAATGAATATGCATGAGATAGATTTGCATATGAGGTAGTGCATGCAAATATTAATTGTGGATATGCTGAAAACTTGACTGGCTGGACATGTCCTGAGGACTGGTTTGAGAACCCCTGCACTGGAGGCTGCAAGTGCTGAATTGTTACAGGTGCTTTTAACTCCCCAGGACAAGGAGGTTTGATAACAGGAGATGGCATGATATCACAAGGTTGAAGCTGGTCTCCATCCACTCCACCCAAGAAGGTTTCAATTCTTCCTAATGCAGCTGCTGCCACCATCCTGGTACACCCAAAACAATGAAATTGATAGAGTGACAAGCTCCGCCTACTGGCTTCAGCCCACATAATGGGCCAGATAGGCTTATGCCATCTCCTGTTATCAAAGCTCCTTGGTCTAGACAGCAAGGAACAGACTGCACTGGGAAGGGAGTTAGAAAACCAGAACTGGATTAGCCTTGCCTCTGATTTGGGCATAGAGGTTGGTTGATTGCCCTGCCTCACTTTAGCTAATACTTTGGTTCCTCTCTCGCAATACCCCTCCCACCTATTCAGGAGACAACTGGTAGAGTCCATTGCCTCTTGCACACCCTTGCCTTTCCAGGTTGCTTTCATTTGGTTGAGTCCACTCTTTTCCAAACACCTATCAACCTGGTCAGCTACAATATGGTGACTTTGCAGCCCTCTCTGGTGAGGTCTGAGGCCTGGTCTCCAGCCTCCACCCAGGCTCCCCCTGTTGGAGGGCCACTGTTAGCCCTACAGCCGCTTCTGACCCTGCTTGTGGCTTTGCTCATTCCGTCTCTGGTGTTGCTTTTCCTTCTCAATTGCTTACTCCTGCTTTACCGCCTTCCTGATCTCACCAGGAGAAGTCAGATGCGGCGGTCGGGGCAGAGGGATGAGCAGCAAAGTTACACTACTGACCCTGGGGTCACTATGGAGGTTGGTGGTATGAGAAGGTCCAGCAAAGCATTCCAAGAGTTGCTGCTGACTCCTGGCTCCGCTGCTTGCCCAGGCATAGATGTTGCCCTGTCCCTAGGAGAAAGGCCTTCATCCCGAGCCAGACCCTGCTCTAGAGAAGGTCTCCATAAGCCTGATGGCAGTGCCGGGGTTCTAGATGTGGCCTACCTCCAACCGCCCAGCACTGTCACTTCATCGATGACCTCCAGGAAGCAGCCACCTCCCAGAAGGACCCTAAAAAGATCAGCAGGCTGCAACCAGACTGCGGGACTCCTGGCCACCACTTCCTCCAGTGACCTGGAGGCAAGGCCCAGACAGGTACCTCCAAACTCTCCCGAGATTCCTGCAGGTGGGGTAAGTGACTTTCTATAACACTATACTGCACTAGGGTTCCCCTAAAGCTTCATTTGTGTCCTTGAACCACACCTGGGTTTCGGTTCGTGTGTGTCTGAACTTGCACTTATTATTTTTTTTATGAATTGAGAACTACAACCTCAGGCATGGGAGGAGAGCAAACCCAGAACTGGCTCAGCCTTTCATAAGAACATGGAGCTGTAGAACAGGGGATGCAAACTCCCCTTCGCAATTGCTTTAAAACATCCCTGAGGACTATGCAAGAAATAGATCTGCATACAGTACTAATGTATATCATGCATATTTATTCTGAATATGCTCGGAGCTGCCAAATTACCAAATTCCAGGAAGGAGACTTTGTTGTTTATTGATCTGCTTTTGAATTTGCATCCCAAAGCAGTATGGAATTTATACTCCTCAATTCTACCCATTAAAATCAATATTGAGTGGCCTAGAGGTTAGGGTGGTGGACTTTGGTCCTGGGGAACTGAGGAACTGAGTTCGATTCCCACTTCAGGCACAGGCAGCTCCTTGTGACTCTGGGCAAGTCACTTAACCCTCCATTGCCCCATGTAAGCCGCATTGAGCCTGCCATGAGTGGGAAAGTGCGGGGTACAAATATAACAAAAATAAAATAGATACTATTGGAGATTCTACATGGAATGTTGCTACTATTGGAGATTTTACATGGAATGTTGCTATTCCACTAGCAACATTCCATGTAGAAGGCTGTGCAGGCTTCTGTTTCTGTGAGTCTGACGTCCTGCACTGCACGTACGTGCAGGACGTCAGACTCACAGAAGCAGAAGCCGGCGCGGCCACATTGGTGATCTGCAAGGGCTGACTTCAAATAGTAGCAACAGTGGAGGAGTGGCCTAGTGGTTAGGGTGGTGGACTTTGGTCCTGAGGAACTGAGTTCAATTCCCACTTCAGGCACAGGCAGCTCCTTGTGACTCTGGGCAAGTCACTTAACCCTCCATTGCCCCATGTAAGCCGCATTGAGCCTGCCATGATTGGGAAAGCGCAGGGTACAAATGTAACAAAAAAATATATATATCCAGTCTCAGAACATCAGGATTGGGTTGTCTGAAATCCAGGACTGGCCTAAAACCTCCCTCCTGGAACTGGGTAACTTGGCAGATCTGTGTGCTGAAAACCTGAGTGGCTGTGAGATTCCCAGGACAGATTTGGGAATCCTTGAACTGTATTGCAGTGACTTTCAGCTGTGTTCTGGACTCACAGCTGACAGTGAATATGTATAAAATAAATGTTTATTTCCCCTACCAAAACCAAAATATTTAATGAGGAGTCACCTTTTCACATATCAGAGATGCTTCTTGGGGTTCTCACCTGCTTATGGTAGTGATGTCATGGAAAAATCATGAAACCAGGCAATCGCAGTCCTCAATGGAACTCCAGGACAAGACATTTCGAGCTGGCCTTGGGTTTAACAATCTACTTTCCACTGAGAAATCCCAGATTGCACAGAGAAGGGAGATCACAAAATCTGGTGCAACTGTGTTCTACAAAAATTTGCAAGGCCAGGAGACAAAGCAGAAGTGCTAAACATTTGTGACTGTTGCCTGGAGGTGATGCAGGGCAGGAGTGAGGTACACAGTGGCAGAGCTGTGCATGGGATTTTTAGTACTGTCTTGAATACCCCCTGCTATTCCACTGTTATCTTGATTCTGCCCTGTAGCAGGCCTGGTATTCCAGTACCCAGACCTCACATATGGCTATTCCAGTGCATCTCATTCCTGACTGTTGCACTCTCTGCTGTTTCAGTACTGCTAACTCCCTATGCACCTCACTCCTGCCCTGTAGCACCCTTTGTATTCTAGTAACAAGACCCAACACATGGCTATTCCAGTGCATCTCATTCCTGACTGTTGCACTCCCTGCTGTTTCAGTACTGCTAACTCCCTATGCACCTCACTCCTGCCCTGTAGCACCCTTTGCTATTCTAGTAACAAGACCCCACACATGACTATTCCAGTGCATCTCGGTCCTGCCCTGCAGCAGCCCCTGCTGTTCCAGGAGTAAGATGCATTGACAGATCTCAGGGGGGTGGGGGGTCCTCAGTGCTGGGGTACAATAGGATTTCTGATAAAGCAACAGGACAAATGGTCTGTAATATCCAATGTTGAAAAATGAAGAGCAGACCTACCAAAGCATGATCTTTATTCACTACACAATTCAGGTATTACATACATATGCCCAACATGGCCGTGTTTTTGTCTGAGGGGGCTGCATTAGGGGTAATAATTACTGTTAACATTTTAAAAAAAGTTAGTATACATAAAAATAAACTCATATATATAAAACTTACAAAATTAAAAACCATTGGAAAAAACATTAACACAACTAACAGACTTAAATATAATCAAATTGCAAATATAACTAATAAAAATCAGGATGGTGGTGTATCAAAAAATCAAATAATAATATAATTTAAAAGACAACAAAAAAATATCAAAACAATTACTGAATGGTAACAGGGAGATGAATTTCTTACCCAGTTGGTATAAGTTAAAGTTTCAGCAAATTGGTATGTAATACCATGTTGCTTTGGTAGATCCAGTCTGCTCTACTTCATTTTATTGTATAGATTTGGATGTTACGTGGCAGGAATGAGGTGCTTTGGCAGAGCTGTGTGTGGAGATCTTAGTTCTGCCCTGAACATTACAGAACCAAAACCCCACCCAAAGTTCTACCGATGTACCTCATTCCTGCCCTGCGGCACACCCTACTATTCTAGGAGTGAAATACAGTGGCAGAACTGTGTATGGAGGTCTCTGTACTACAGCATAGGAAGAGGCGCATTGGTATTAGCAGAGATGTATGATGGTGAGATGAGTCTCATTACTGGAATAGAAGGGTTGTGGCAGGGCAGGAATGAGGTGGATTGGTGGAGGACCCTGTACTGCAGCTTAGGAGGATGCGCATTGGCAGAGATTTTTTTAGTGGTGGTGAAATGGGTTTCATTATTGGAATAGAAGGGCAGGACTGAGGTACATAAGTACATAAGTATTGCCATACTGGGAAAGACCAAAGGTCCATCAAGCCCAGCTTACTGTTTCCAACAGTGGCCAATCCAGGTCACAAACACCTGGCAAGATTCCAAAAATGTACAAAACATTTTATACTGCTTATCCCAGAAATAGTGGATTTTCCCCAATTCCATTTAATAACGGTCTATGGACTTTTCCTTTAGGAAGCCGTCCAAACCTTTTTTAAACTGCGCTAAGCTAACTGCCTTTACCACATTCTCTGGCAACGAATTCCAGAGTTTAATTACACGTTGAGTGAAGAAACATTTTCTCCGATTTGTTTTAAATTTACTACATTGTAGCTTCATCGCATGCCCCCCTAGTCCTAGTATTTTTGGAAAGCGTGAACAGACGCTTCACATCTATCCGTTCAACTCCACTCATTATTTTATAGACCTCTATCATATCTCCCCTCAGTCACCTTTTCTCCAAGCTGAAGAGCCCTAGCCGCTTTAGCCTTTCCTCATAGGGAAGTCGTCCCATCCCCTTTATCATTTTCGTCGCCCTTCTCTGCACCTTTTCTAATTCCACTATATATTATTTGAGATGCGGCGACCAGAATTGAACACAATATTCGAGGTGCGGTCGCACCATGGAGCGATACAAAGGCATTATAATATTCTCATTTTTGTTTTCCATTCCTTTCCTAATAATACCTAACATTCTATTTGCTTTCTTAGCCTCACTGAGCAGAAAGTTTCAACGTATCATCAACGACAACACCTAGATCCCTTTCTTGGTACGTGACTCCTAACGTGGAACCTTGCATGACGTAGCTATAATTCAGGTTCCTCTTTCCCACATATATCATTTTGCACTTGCTCACATTAAACGTCATCTGCCATTTAGTCTCCCAGTCTCGTAAGGTCCTCTTGTAAGTTTTCACAATCCTTCCACGATTTAACGACTTTGAATAACTTTGTGTCATCAGCAAATTTAATGACCTCACTAGTTATTCCCATAACACAACATAACATAACACGGTGTTAGAGGCAATTAGTGCCAACGTTAGTGAGCACAGAATGCGTAGAGGGATCTTGTGCAGGAGGCAATGTGCGTGCCAAAGATTAGCGCAATTAGTGTGCAAATGTAGTCAAACGGATGTTAATGAGGTCACTTCCTATTCCCTCCCAATGCTCGGAGCAGGCATTGGGGTGTTTGAAGAGAGGATTCCCACGATTCTTTATTTTTTTTTTTAAATCTACCAATTTGGAAGAAGAAGGAAGCCCGTGCAAGCCCCTAAGTGCTGGTAGTGAGAGACGAATGTGTGCTTTACTTTCAGGTTTGCCTGGCGTATGCGAACAAGAGCTGAGCTTACTGTGAAATTCTTCTGCGCATGCGCCAAATACATTCCCCTCTTGCTTTCGCTTTTACAGCGTGCATATGATTTGAATACCATTTCCTTTGAGTATTGTTGAGTTAGAATTCTGCACTGTTCTGGCGGTATGTTCTGCGCTGTTGACTTTACTGCAGGAGTTCTGAGCATGGGCCTCTAGGAGATGCATAATAAAAACAGGTGTTAATGGGCCACCTGCTGACAGAAAAGACCAATAGCCCAGCACTTCAGAGCAACCACCAAATCTGCAGGCTTGTCCCAGTAACCCTGCCTGTACTTTCAGGTTCATTGCCACTGTGCTCCCTAGTGGTGACTCTCTGTATAGCATGACATCCGCTCACAAGCTGCCTCTGCCTTGGCAGGAATTAACTTTTTTTACACCTTGTTCAGAGCATCTTGATAAGGGTCATTTTATAACTGTGCACATGCATTTAAAAAAAAGTGTGTAATTACCTCCAGTGGGCAAATATCCCAGGGAATTCAAGTGCTTACATTTACACCTGCTTTTTGGGGTAAACACACTTACAGGGTTAGTTTACATGCATATATTCCAGAGATGCCAAGATACTCAGTCTGGAGATTTTCAGACAGTCCTGGATTTCTGGTCACCCTGTCTTGATGCATTATGGGACTTGCCTGATCCTGTCTATTGAAATCAGTGCTGTAAGTCCTATAATGCACCAAGATGGGGTGGCCAGAAATCCAGGACTGTCTGAAAATCCCCAGCCTGTAACTAGACATGTCCGATATTCAGATTTTCAGAAGTATGCATGTAAATGCTAACCCTACTCACAGGAACCCCTCCTTGTAGTCCAGGTAAACTTACACACAAACACCCTTGAAAAACTTATTTCCATAGGTAAAGTTTATAGTTTATTAAAGTTGCTATACCGTGATGTACAATATTTAAAAAAAGCATGGTTTTATCTGTGACCTGCTTATGAAAATTACCCTCCCTGTGTGTAATGCGCTCTTGTCCTGGATGTAACATGAAGGAATAAGGACAGAGGTAGCGCAGAACTGCTCTGCGAGAGCTAGATAGAAGCATGAGCAGAAGCTACTCCAGAGCGCTGGCACAAGCTTATGCCAGATACTGGGCGAGGTAGATAACATGAACTTTTTGAGCTAACGCGTTCTTTCTGTTGCAGGAGACACCTCGAGTGATATACACACGAAAGACAAGCACACAGAGGAAGGCTGACAGCGATACCGTCCTTGTCATCAGCCCCCCGGACCCTGTCCAGTTTGAATATCCCAGCAGCATCCCTCATGAGGAGGTGGTGATGCCAGGGTCTGCCTACAGCTCCTTTGCAGGGCCAGGGCTGGACAGTGACTTTGGAGCCAGTGCTGGTGAGTTTAATACAGCTAGTGGCACAGAGAGAGGCTCTTCCAGGAGCTGGGCATGATTCCACCAGAGTGGGTGAGGGCAATGGAGTGAGCACCTGAGACAATCCCTTTAAAGCGGGTGGGGAACAAGAAGGGAGGGGAAGGAGTGGTTACTGGCAGGCCCTGGCTATGTTACAGTCCGTTTTCCTGGGGCATCGGGCAGAATTGAGAGGTTCCCCTCTATTGTGCAGTTTCTCCTGGGGAGGTTAGCTGTGTGTGTCCATAGTCACCGTGATGTCTATCTATATATACATGTATATCAAGTATCTATCTATCTATCTAGATAGATAGATAGATATAGATATCAAGTATACATATATATATATATATATATATATATATATATATATATATATATATATATATATATATATATATATATATATATATATATATATATATATACTTGATATCTATATATATATGTGTGTGTGTATATATATATATATATATATGACTTATACGGTCTGTGCCAGAGCCGGTGGTGGGAGGTGGGGCTGGTGGGTGGGAGGCGGGGATAGTGCTGGGCAGACTTACACGGTCTGTGCCCTGAAAAGGACAGGTACAAATCAAGGTCAGGTATACACAAAAAGTAGCACACATGAGTTTATCTTGTTGGGCAGACTGGATGGGCCGTGCAGGTCTTTTTCTGCCGTCATCTACTATGTTACTATGTTTGCTGTATTGCCTTGCAGGCATCTCCCTGAGGATCCTGTCTTCAGACAGTGACAGCTGTTCACATTCCTGGATCTCGGGGTTAGAATGGGATTATTATGACCCAGGCTACAAACGACGAGCTCAGCGCCGCAAACAACGCCACCAGCTCCCCATCCTGTGCAGCAAACAGTATTGGGTGTAATGATTCCAAAAGGTTGCACTGTGGGTGGTCATATTTCCCGTTAAGACTGATCATCTCATCAGGACCATATCTCTACCGTTCTCCTGTCACAAGGAGGTGGGAAGAGGCAAGAAATCGTTGTGCAACGTTACCCTACGAACTCTGGTTAACAGCTGATGTCTTGAACCTAGGGGCTCATCCTTCTGATCTCCCCAGAAAATGTATTTGCAAGGTCATACGTGCTTTAGACATGACTTGGCGATCTCATGCAACACGGCATCAGAAGGTCTGGCCTAACTCCTGCAAAAGCCGAGCAGGGAGCTGGAAAGCAAGGAATAAAGAGGTATCCCCCTCACTGCCTTGGGGTTAAGCTGGAACTGCTGTTAACCGTATATATATTTTAAGTGTCCTTTTTTAAAATTTTGTATTTATTTAATTTTATTGCCCTTGTGTCTGCGACTGGGGAAGAAACACGGTCTCTATCCTGTCGCCTCCCCTTCATGTCCTATCGTCCCTTCAAGCTCAGATCTTCTGCCACAGCTCCAGTGCCAGCAGTTGCAAATCTGACTTGCGGCTTTTTCTGCTCAGCTTCCTTGCTTTTCACATTTTATGCAACAATCTATGTATCACCCTTTAATTTCCACTGTTAAAAAAATTAGATCCCCCCCCCCAAAAAAAAAAAAAATCACTAAAATTGTTGAAATATAAATGGAATTATAAAATGCATTAGGTTTTTTTATTTGTTCACGGTGCCAAGGAAGTGGGGGAAAGGGAATGAAGTAAAGCTTGTGTTAAGAATTTCACTGTTACTTCACTTTGGGCTTCTTTTTACCAAGGTGTGCTAAATGCTAACAAGCCCATTTTAGTCCTATGGTCTCTTTAGCACATAGCGCATGCTAAATCCATTAGCACACCTTTAGTAAAATGAGCCTTTTGTATGTTGAGCTACGTATTTATGTATTTCATGTTGTAAAGGACACAGGATTGTAATTATTAGTGTTTGTCACATCTGCACACACAGTGACGAGAGCAGAAAAGTGAATAGTTTAATGTGCTGGAAAAGATTAAATATTGGGTAAAGAATGTATGCTGGGAGGGGAACATTTTAAGTCTGTTTAAATATATTTGTATATACACATTTTATTAAAGATATATCCGAGCTTTCCTGTTGGTTGCTGCCGTTTTTAAAGTCAGTAACAGTAGAACCAGTGGAAACATAAGATTTCCATAGCCTAGGCTGGCTCCATAGCAAGTACTGTGTACTGGGAGTAATCGTAAACCAGCAGAGGTTAAATGAGAGAGAAAATTAGAAATGAAAAAATACAGAAGACTGAAACTGATTTAACAACACAGAATAACATATAAGCTCTGTCCATTCCTGGTTCTCTTCCTACCTCTCCCTCCGCACCTTTAGTGTTCACTCTGGTGGATCCTCTTCTACTTCTATCCCTCTGCCTGTCGGCGTACCTCAGGGTTCTGTTCTTGGTCCCCTCCTCTTTTCTATCTACACTTCTTCCCTTGGTTCATTAATCTCATCCCATGGCTTTTCCTACCATCTCTATGCTGATGACTCCCAAATCTACCTTTCTACCCCTGATATCTCACCTTGCATCCAAACCAAAGTTTCAGCGTGCTTGTCTGACATTGCTGTCTGGATGTCTCAATGCCACCTGAAATTAAATATGACCAAAACCGAGCTTCTCATTTTCCCCCCCAAACCCACCTCCCCGCTCCCCCCGTTTTCTATTTCTGTTGATGGCTCTCTCATTCTCCCTGTCTCCTCAGCGCGAAACCTTGGGGTCATCTTTGACTCTTCTCTCTCCTTCTCTGCTCATATCCAGCAGACCGCCAAGACCTGTCATTTCTTTCTTTACAACATCCGTAAAATCCGCCCCTTTCTTTCCGAGCACTCTACCAAAACCCTCATCCACACCCTTGTCACCTCTCGTTTAGACTACTGCAATCTGCTTCTTGCTGGCCTCCCACTTAGTCACCTCTCCCCTCTCCAGTCGGTTCAAAACTCTGCTGCCCATCTCATCTTCCGCCAGGTTCGCTTTACTCATACTACCCCTCTCCTCAAGACCCTTCACTGGCTCCCTATCTGTTTTCGCATCCTGATCAAACTTCTTCTACTAACCTATAAATGTACTCACTCTGCTGCTCCCCAGTATCTCTCCACACTCGTCCTTCCCTACACCCCTTCCCATGCACTCCGCTCCATGGATAAATCCTTCTTATCTGTTCCCTTCTCCACTACTGCCAACTCCAGACTTCGCGCCTTCTGTCTCGCTGCACCCTACGCCTGGAATAAACTTCCTGAGCCCCTACGTCTTGCCCCATCCTTGGCCACCTTTAAATCTAGACTGAAAGCCCACCTCTTTAACATTGCTTTTGACTCGTAACCACTCGCCTCCACCTACCCTCCTCTCTTCCTTCCCATTCACGTTAATTGATTTGATTTGCTTACTTTATTTATTTTTTGTCTATTAGATTGTAAGCTCTTTGAGCAGGGACTGTCTTTCTTCTATGTTTGTGCAGCGCTGCGTACGCCTTGTAGCGCTATAGAAATGCTAAATAGTAGTAGTAGTAGTAGTCTCTTGTAATCAGAGGTGATATTGTGATGTCATAATGCCTCAGGCCACCAATAAGAGCCAACCTCATCAGTGATGTCACAATGGCTTGATTGTCCTATACTTGGCTCACTTTTATTACATAGCTCTTTGAGCAGGGACTGTCTTTCTTCTATGTTTGTGCAGCGCTGCGTATGCCTTGTAGCGCTATAGAAATGCTAAATAGTAGTAGTAGTAGTAGTAGTAGTAATAAGCTATCAATCAGGTTGGAAACTGAAAAACTGAATGTGAGATCAAGAAAACTCCTCCATGTCTATCAGGTAATCTATAAGAACCACTGAATGCCACAGTTGTATATCCTTAGTACTGTGCATTGCTATGTAAAGGACCTAGGTTTGATTCCCTGGTTGCTTAGGTCAGCCTTGGTTGTTTGGAATGCTGTGGAGGTAGCATTTACAGCCCCACCAGGAGGGAAACTCAACTCCCTGTTCAATGGCAATACCTAGTGGCTGGAACTAGGGTATAGAGGTAAACCAAGTTATTTATTTATTTTAGTCACATTTGTACCCTGCGCTTTCCCACTCATGGCAGGCTCAATGCAGCAGGCAATGGAGGGTTAAGTGACTTGCCCAGAGTCACAGGGAGCTGCCTGTGCCGGGAATCAAACTCAGTTTCTCAGGACCAAAGTCCACCACCCTAACCACTAGGCCACTCCTCCACTCGAAAGTGTTCAGCAGTTTTTCCTATCTCAGCCATTGCAGTGGTAGGCTATACCTCCTAACCTATCACTGCTTTCACCTTTTATGGTTCCTGCACCCCTTTAGCTGATCAGTGAAAACCTTGTGACTTCTTCCTAAATCACATGCCCACCGATGACAGTGACATATGTCACTGTTAGCCTCTAACAGTGCTACCATCACTAAAATTACAGTAGTATAGTTTTACTACCAAATAAGACACATTTAAAACTACAGTGCTACATAAATTGTACGTAACGTTGAATACATTGACCACTTGCAAATGCTACATACTAAGAAACATTTCGTTCATAAGTACAGCAACACAATTCAGTCATTAGGTCACAGCCTGTGACACAAAGATATGATTATGCAACCTGGAGAAGAAGTGTGCAAATGAAGTAAAAATCTTAAGTTTCGTTGCTGCAGTTATACCCTTGACCAACACTTGAAACGGTTGCTCAGTTTTTGACAGCACTCTCTACCCCTCCTCTAATGAAATAATGAAAACCAAAATACGAAAGTGCTAAACCCTTACGGGAGAAACTACACTGGCTACCACTCAAGGAATGCATCACTTTCAAAGTATGCACCTTAGTCCATAAAATCATTCATGGTGAAGCCCCTACATACATGTCTGATTTAATAGACCTACCACCCAGAAACGCTAAAAGATCTTCCCGAACCTTCCTCAATCTACATTTCCCTAAGTGCAAAGGAATAAAATACAAAGCATTGCACGGATCGACCTTCGCATACATGAGCACACAACTCTGGAATACACTACCACGCAATCTGAAAACGATCTATAAACTGACCGACTTCCGCAAACTACTGAAAACTTATCTCTTTGAGAAAATCTACGGCAAGGATCAAAACACATGAAGTCCATACAAACCAATAGATACGCACCAAAACACTCTATCCTGAAGTCTCTTCTCCCGTATCCTCACCACCCTTAAAACCCTACCCACAAATAAAAATGTTAGGCCTTTATGTTCCCTCAATATTGTTTGTCCCCCTCTCAACTCACCACTGTTATCCTCTGATGTTCTATTCCCAAATGATATCCTGTATTTACTCTGTCTTCTATAATTCATCATAATGTAATCCATAATCGTACTGTAACCAATTGTACTTCCATCATTCTCAAAGTATTGTAAGCCACACTGAGCCCGCAAATAGGTGGGAAAATGTGGGATACAAATGCAAATAAATAAAATAAATAAATAAATCTACCCCTTGCTCATACCTCTCCTACCCCCTTCACCCATGCCCATCTCTACCTACCTATCTCTTTTATTATTCTGGTATTACTATCTTATCATTTTCTCTATCAATACTCTGTAATCTATATTATTATTATGTAAGCCGCATTGAACCTGCTCTAAGTGGGAAAGCGCGGGGTACAAATGTAATAAATAAATAAATATATCGTCACATGCATT
Organism: Microcaecilia unicolor; assembly: GCF_901765095.1. Lineage (NCBI taxonomy): Eukaryota > Metazoa > Chordata > Amphibia > Gymnophiona > Siphonopidae > Microcaecilia > Microcaecilia unicolor. The sequence continues at coordinate 19,300,508 of NC_044032.1, read as the reverse complement.
CAGTCTGTTCTGGGCAAATTCCTTTGAAAACTGTCCGAGTCTCTAATCCAATTCCCACTGGTTAAGGTAATCCCAGTTTCTCAGGCTTCACTCCTTTTGAATAAATATACTAAGATAAGTAATTCCATTTTTTATGCGTGTCCGATATGCGTGGCAGAAAATATTTTCAAGAGCTGAGCATGCTGTCCCTTCTGAAAATGCTGGAGTGTGGCCTGTGGAGGAAGGCCTCACAGCGGTGTTGAAGTATGGAAGCAGCTGTAGTGAGCCCAAGAGGTGGTGGGGGGGGGGGGGGTGGCGGCAGGTCCAGGGAAGGGAGCAGCAGCAGCAGCATTGGCAGGCCCAGGTAATTTCCAGCGAATAGTTGTGCTGTTTATATTTTTCTATTTTTGTTCTGTACAGTGCCTTGTACTTGAAAGGAATGTGGTAGTAAATGTTTTATAAATGCACAGCGTATTAGATTCAAGATAAGTTTAATTTTCAAATCACTCTTTAGGGCAAATGTAGAAGGTTTGGTGGATCTGTTAAAAATCTTTGTTATTTTCCAACTTTGACATTCAAAAAAATGTTAGATTTAAGTTGGTTATTGAAAGATCTTGTCCTTTCCATGGGACATACCTCTGGAATGTGTTACTTTTATTTATTTAGATTTTGCTCACACCTTTTTCAGTAGTAGCTCAAGGTGAGCCACATTCAGGTACACTGGGTATTTCTCTGTCCCAGGAGGGCTCACAATCTAAGTTTGTACCTGAGGCAATGGCGGGTTAAGTGACTTGCCCAAGATCACAAGGAGCAGCAGTGGAATTTGAACTGGCCACCTCTGGATTTAGAAGATGGTGCTCTAACCACTCCTCCATTACAGCACTCCATGTAGAATCTCAAATAGTAGCAACATTCCATATATTTATTTATTTATTTAGATTTTGCTCACACTTTTTGCAGTAGTTGCTCAAGGTGAGTTACATTCAGGTACTCTGGATATTTCTCTATCCCAGGAGGGCTCACAATCTAAGTTTGTACCTGAGGCAATGGAGGGTTAAGTGACTTGCCCAAGATCACAAGGAGCAGCAGTGGGATTTGAACCGGCCACCTCTGGATTGCAAGGCTGGTGCTCTAACCACTAGGGCCACTCCTCCACTCCCAATTATGAGAACATGATCATTGTATATGTTGTTTAGGAAAATGTTAAAGATGCATTTATATGAATAATAGTCTGGCTTTGTATCACTAAATTCTGCTGTGTCATTTCCTCCTTGTTATTAGGAATTTCTCTTTTGTGAACCACCGAGCCTCCGATTCAGAATAACTGTTGGTATACAAGACTCAGATAGAATAGAATACAATAGACAGAAGGTAAAGTAAATGTCCACAGTTGATCCTGTTAATCCAGGATGAGCATTCCAAAAAGGAATGGGAAAGGAAGCAACAGAATTTGCAAAACAACAAGAGGGGAAAAAAAAATCTTGTGGAGGAGTAGCCCAGTGGCTGGTACAGTGGACTTTGATCCTGGGGAACTGGGTTCTGGGATCTTGACAGGTATTTATGACCTGGATTGGCCACTGTTGGAAACAGGATGCTGGGCTTGATGGACCTTTGGGCTGTCCCAGTGTGGCAATACTTATGCACTTATGCACAGCTCCTTCTGACTCTAGGCAAGTCACTTAACCCTCCATTGCCCCAGGTACAAATAAGTACCTGTATTTACTATGTAAACCACTTTGAATGTAATTGTAAAAACCACAGAAAGGCGGTATAACAAGTCCCATTTCCCTTTCCCTTCTCTTTCCCCTTTAAAGAATCGGATCAACAGTGCATAGCTACAGGTGGGCAGAGGTTAGGGTTACCAGATGGCTCCAGAAAAAGGACACATTGATCCAGTCCGGGTTTTGCTTCCATTGAAAGCAATGGAAGTAAAACTCAGACTGGCCCAATCTGCCCTCCATTTTCTGGAGCCATATGGTAACCTTAGGCAGAGGCCCACCCAGCAGGATGGTGTTGCTGGCTGGTGTTCAGCAGGGATCCCCAAGCTCTGCCCTGCTGAACATGTCCTCTGCAGAGCTGTGTGAACTGTGGAGAAGTTGTAGCGCATTTCCTGCAGCTAACGCCAGCATCCCACACACATGCTCAGTTCATGAAATATTTCACTGGAAGCTTGCCGCCAACTTCGCCACTATTCAGATCAAGGAGCTTTGATTAACCCATTAGTGCCCAATGTTCCCATTTTGTTCCCACATATGGGAACATTGGACACTAATGGGTTAACTGGAGATGGCAGGAGCATGCTTGGCCAATTATGTGGGCTGAAGCCAGCAGGCAGAGCTTTTTGCCCTATCAATTACATTGTTTTGGGTGTACCAAGATGGTGGCGGCTGCTGCTGCTGCTGCATTGGGAAGAAAGAAAACCTCCTTGGGTGGACCAGCTTCAGCTTTATGATGTCATGCCATCTCCTGTTAATCAAACCTCCTTGATTCAGATGGCCAAAAGGGCTCCACAGAGAATGTCTTCAGCTAGTGAGGCTTAAGGATTCCCCATCAGCCAAGGTATTAATTTTTAATACAGGAGGAGAGAGGGATGGGGCAGAGATGTGTAGGCCCACCCAGTCCACCCCTGGATCCAAAAAAATGGTTAAGCAAAGGTGAATTTAAAATTAGGGTTGAGAGACTTGGGGTAGAGTGAAACTATTGATGTATAAAACAAGGTTACTTCTTTTTTTCATTGGACTTACTTTGTTCTGGTTGATATGTTATGGCTTTTGTTTTTTTCTTTCTATTGGAGGCGCTGAAGCCTCAGCTGCTGTGGTATAAATAAAGTTTCCAAAAAAAAAAAAAAAGAAGAAGCCCAGAACAGATGAGATTACTCAAAGCGAGCACTGAAAAATTAATAAATAAAGGAAAACAGGTGAGTGCAAAGTCTGTAAGAAAGTAATGGAAATTGTTTACTCATTTTGTTGCTGCTAATGTCAGAAAAGTTATATACACCTAGACACGATAAGGTGGCACGACTCACTCTGGAAACTGTAACATCGTTGTACCAGATAAAACACTGGAATCACGCCCCTGATAGATTGAATTGTACAGAATGAAAAGGTTGCATTCACCTGGGTCATTTCTATTCATACCAATTAAAAGCGTGATGCAAGGAAACCTGACATTGGGAAAGGGAGAAAATATGAGAACTGATATTAGAAGTGTTAACATTAAATGTTATTCTGTGTATCGTGTCCAGAGAAGATCCTCAAGTGCCAAGCAATGAATCAAGAAAATGTGGCAGAAATGTACAGAAACATTGCCTATTGTGCTGGAAGCTTTTGAGACAACACAAGTACTGTGACGAGTATTAGCAGTAAATCTGAGAGACTGAGATCATATTCCACATATCCTGGCTTAGGAGTACATAAGAACATAAGAATAGCCATACTGCGTCAGACCAATGGCCCATCTAGCCCAATATCCTGTTTTCCAAACAGTGGCCAAGCCAGGTCACGAGTACCCAAATAGTAGCAACATTCCAGAAACCCAAAGAGTAACAAGATTCCGGAATCCCAAATAGTAGCAACAGTCCAGAATCCCAAAGAGTAACAAGATTCTGGAATCCCTAAGAGTAGCAAGATTCCATGCTATCAATCCCAGGGCAAGCAGTGGCTTCCCCCATGTCCATCTCAACAACAGACTATGGACTTTTCCTCCAGGACCTTATCCAAATCTTTTTTAAACCCAGATATGCTAACTGCCATTACCACATCCTCTGGCAACGAGTTCCAGAGCTTAACTATTCTTTGAGTGAAAAAGTATTTCCTCCTATTTGTTTTAAGAGTATTTCCATGCAATTTCATTGAGTGCTCCCTGGTCTTTGTACTTTTTGAAAGAGTGAAAAATCAATTCACCTTCATCCGCTCCACACCACTCAGGATTTTGTAGACCTCAATCATATCCCCCCTCAGCCATCTCTTTTTTCCAAGCTAAAAAGCCCTAACCTCAGTAGCCTTTCCTTATATTGGAGAAGTTCCATCCCCTTTATCATTTTGGTCACTGTTCTTTGAACTTTTTCTAATTCTGCTATATCTTTCTTGAAATACAGTGACCAGAATTGATCACAATACTCAAGGTGAGGTCACACCATGGAGCAATACAGAGGCATAATATTTTTGGTCTTATTTTGCATCCCTCTCCTAATAATTCCTAGCATCCTGTTTGCTTTTTTGGCTGCCACCAATCACTGGGCAAAAGATTTCAGCATATTCTCTACAAAGACTACTACTACTACTACTATTAAACATTTCTATAGCGCTACTAGACTTACGCAGCGCTGTACAAATCAACATGATAAGACAGTCCCTGCTCAACAGAGCTTACAGTCTAAATTGGACAGACGAACAGACAGCTAGGGGTGGGGAAATTGCAGTGGTAGGGGTGATAAGTGAGGGTGTTGAGTAAGAGAGTCATGGTTAGGAGTCCAAAGCAGTAGCAAAGAGGTGGGCTTTAAGCCTAGACTTGAAGACAGCCAGAGACTGAGCCTGATGTACTGGCTCAGGGAGTCTATTCCAGGCATAGGGAGCAGCGAGGTAGAAGGAACGGAGCCGGGAGTTAGCAGTGGGGGAGAAGGAGGACGACAGGAGACATTTACCCAGCGAACGGAGTTCACGGGGAGGAGTGGAGGGAGAGATGAGAGCGGAAAGGTACTGAGGAGCTGCGGAGTGGATGCACTTGTAGGTCAAAAGGAGAAGTTTGAACCGTATGCGGAAGCAGATAGGGAGCCAGTGAAGTGACTTGAGGAGAGGGCTTACGTGAGTATAGCGACTCTGGCGGAATATAAGACGCGCAGCAGAGTTTTTGACAGATTGAAGAGGAGATAGATGGCTGAGCGGGAGACCAGCGAGAAGCAAATTGCAGTAGTCTAGGCGAAAGGTGATAAGGGTGTGGGTAAGGGTTTTGGTAGTGTCCTCGGAGAGGAAAGGGCAAATTTTGTTAATATTATAGAGAAAGAAACGACAGGTTTTGGCAATCTGCTGAATATGAGCAGAGAAGGAGAGAGCGGAGTCAAAGATGACTCCAAGGTTGCGCGCAGACGGGACAGGGAGGATGAGAGTGTTATCTACCGACATAGAGAACGGGGGGAGAGGAGAGGCAGGTTTAGGGGGAAAGAGGAGAAGCTCGATTTTGGTCATGTTTAGTTTCAGGTGGCGGCGAGACATCCAGGCAGCAATGTCAGACAGGCAGGCCGATACTTTGGTCTGGATTTCAGCTGAGATATCTGGTGCGGAGAGGTAGATCTGGGTATCATTTATTTTATTTATTTATTTATTTATTGCATTTGTATCCCACATTTTCCCACCTTTTTGCGGGCTCAGTGTGGCTTACAATACATTATGAATGATGGAAATACATTTTGTTACATCAGCGTAAAGGTGGTATTGAAAGTCATGGGATGAGATCAGAGCACCAAGGGAAGAGGTATAGATGGAGAAGAGGAGAGGTCCTAGGACAGATCCTTGGGGTACACCGACTGTTAGCGGGATAGATGTGGAGGAGGAACCACCAGAGTATACACTAAGAGTACGTCGGGAGAGATAGGAAGAGAACCAGGAAAGAACAGGGCCCCGTAATCCAAGAGAGGATAATGTATCAAGGAGTAAGGTGTGATCAACAGTATCAAAAGCAGCAGATAGGTCGAGGAGGATGAGAATAGAGTAGAGACCTTTGGATTTGGCCAGTAACAGGTCATTGGAGACTTTGGCAAGTGCCGTTTCAGTCGAGTGAAGAGAGCGAAAGCCAGATTGGAGTGGGTCAAGAATAGCTCGAGATGAAAGGAAGTCGAGGCAGCGGCGGTGAACAGCACATTCAAGTATCTTGGAGAGGAAAGGGAGGAGGGAGATGGGCCGATAGCTAGAGGGGCAGGTAGGGTCCAGTGAAGGTTTTTTAAGGAGCGGTGTGACTACAGCATGTTTGAAGGCACCTAGATCTTTTTCTTGAGTGCTGACTCCTAAAGTGAGCCCCAGCATTAGGTAAGATTATTATTTCCAATGTGCATCACTTTGCATTTGTCCACATTAAATTTCATCTGCCATTTGGATGTCCAGTCTTTGTTTCCTAAGGTCTTCCTGAAATTTTTCACAATCTGCAAGCGTTTTGACAACTTTCAATGGTTTCATGTCACTCATCATTCCGATATCCAGATTATTTATACATATACTGAATAGCACCGGTCCCAGCACAGATCCCTGTGGCACTCCACTATTCACTCTCCTCCACTGAAAAAAAATGCCCATTTAACCCTACCTTCTGTTTTCTGTCTAGTAGCCAATTCTTAATGCACAGAAGGACGTTGCCTCCTATCCCATGACTCTTTAGTTTTCTCAGGAGTCTTTCATGAGGTACTTTGTCATTACATCATGATATGTGCAAAACTATCCCATTTGGATACATTGACTTTTTGCTTATTTTTTACATAGGAACTGGCACCTCTTCTCATAAGAATGCTAAATGTTTTGGAGATGGGGAAAGGGTATCAATACAGTTCGTACAGACTGATCTTACTGCTGAACACAAATTATGGAATAAGCTCCCAACAGTAGTAGCAGTAGAATTTAGGAAAGTAACCTCTTTATATTGTTTCATAGTAACATAGTAAATGACGGCAGATAAAGACCTGTACGGTCCATCCAGTCTGCCCAACAAGATAAACTCATTTTACATGGTATGTGATACTTTATATGTATACCCGAGTTTGATTTGTCCTTGCCTTTCTCAGGGCACAGACCGTAGAAGTCTGCCCAGTACTATTCTTGTACTAAGTTCTGAAGCTAACATCGAAGCCCCTTAAAATTTACACTCCAGTCCATCCCTATCTATTCAGTCACGATCAGGGCGTAGACCATAGAAGTCTGCCCAGCTCCCGTTTTGTTTCCAATTACCGGCGTCGCGACCCAATCTCCGCTAAGATTCCACGGAACCATTCCTTCTAAACAGGATTCCTTTGTCTTTATCCCACACGTTTGAATTCCATTACCGTTTTCATTTCCACCACCTCACGCGGGAGGGCATTCCATGAATCCACCACCCTCTCCGTGAAAAAATACTTCCTGACATTAGTCCTCAGTCTGCCCCCCTTCAATCTCAATTCATGTCCTCTAGTTCTACCGCCTTCTTGTCTCCGGAAAAGGTTCGTTTGCGGATTAATACCTTTCAAATATTTGAACGCCTGTGTCATATCACCCCTGTTTCTCCTTTCCTCCAAGGTATACATGTTCAGGTCCCATCTGATTGAATGATGCTACTATTATTCAGTGGCATACCAAGGGGGGGCGGTGGGTGCGGTCCGCCCCAGGTGCACGCCGCTGGGGGAGGGGGGGTGCCGTGCGTCTGTCGGCAGCACTCGTTCCCTGCTCCCTTTGCCCCAGAACAGGTTACTTCCTGTTCTGGGACAGAGGGAGCAGGGAACAAGCAGGTGCGCGGCACCCCCCCCCCCCCCCAAGCAGGTAAAAATGCACCTGGGGGAGTGTCCTTTTGCCGGGGGGAGGTGTTCATCCTTTTGCTGGGGGGAGGTATCCTTTCGTCGGTGGTGGGGGGGGTCGCGCTGCACCCGGGGGGGGGGGTGTCCTTTCACCGGGGGGAGGTGTCACACTGCACCCGGGGGGGCGCGTTGGCAATCCGCCCCGGGTGTCAGCCACCCTAGGAATGCCACTGCTATTAGTGTATTGTATTATTGGAGTGGAGGAGTGGTTAGAGCCCTGGTCTTGTAATCCAGAGGTGGCCTGTTCAAATCCCACTGCTGCTCCTTGTGATCTTGGGCAAGTCACTTAACCCTCCATTGCCTCAGGTACAAACCTAGATTGTGAGCCCTCCTGGGACAGAGAAATATCCAGAGTACCTGAATGTAACTCACCTTGAGCTACTACTGAAAAAGGTGTGAGCAAAATTGAATAACTAAATATATGGAATGTTGCTACTATTGAAGATTCTACATGGAATGTTGCCACGTTTTGAGATTCTGGAATGTTGCTACTATTTGAGATTCTAGATGGAATGTTGCTAGTGGAGGAGTGGCCTAGTGGTTAGAGCACTGGTCTTGTAATCCAGAGGTGGCCTGTTCAAATCCTACTACTGCTCTTTGTGACCTTGGGCAAGTCACTTAACCCTCCATTGCCTCAAGTACAAACTTAGATTGTGAGCCCTCCTGGGACAGAGAAATATCCAGAGTACCTGAATGTAACTCACCTTGAGCTACTACTGAAAAAGGTGTGAGCAAAATCCAAATAAATTGTATGTTTATTTCTTCTAATATTATCATTGTATTAACCATCTTGAATGGACCTTCACTGGTTCCAAAAGGGTAGATAAAAACAAGAAGAGAAAGAAATTGGTATTACCGCCTCCCTGGTGGTAATTCCAAGTTTGGCGTGTGTCCAAAACATGCAGTAGAAAATAATTTTCTATTTCCTACTGTGGGGGCGTTCCCGGAAGTAACCAGTAGTTGGCACGTGCTGAACAGTTACCGCATGGGTAGGACATGAGCCCTTCCTGCTAAGTCAATGGGCAGCGTTAAGCGCTTAGGCCATAAATAGATGCGCTGGTTTTAATTTTGCAGCACATCCATTTCCTGACCCCCCCCCCCAAAAAAAAAACCTTTTTTCCAGACGCAGTGCAGAAATGGTCCAGCGTGCGTCCAATACACGCGCCCACACTACCACAGGCCACATTTTGGTGCGCCATTGTAAAAGGGCCCCTTAGAGGTTAGTATGGCAAAACCAGTGGATTTTAGAGTAAATACCCTCCCCTTTAAGCAAGCTATCGCCAGCTCGGAGCTGGCAGTAGGTTTCCAGCATTAGGGGCAGCATTCTTTTCTGCGCTTTTCTCTGAGCACGAGAGGGAATACTTGATGACCTTCTTTAACATCTGCAAACACATATAAGCCCATAAACATAAGCACCCCAGGTTACACCCTTCCCATCGCAGACAGCCTGAAAATCCTCGGATAACAATCGACCGGAACTTCTCACTAGAGAACCAAGCGAAATCTACCATAAAGAAAATGTTTCACTCTATGTGGAAACTCAAACGCGTGAAACCATTCTTCCTGAGGGAAATATTTCGCAACCTGATACAATCAATGGTACAATCTAAGCTAAAAGCCCACCTTTTTGATGCTGCTTTTAACGCCTAACCCTTATTCACTTGTTAAGAACCCTTATTTTATCATCCTCACCTTAATATTCCCTTATCTCTTGTTTGTCCTGTTTGTCTGTCCTAATTAGATTGTAAGCTCTGTTGAGCAGGGACTGTCTCTTCATGTTCAGTGCTGTGTACATCTAGTAGCGCTATAGAAATGATACGTAGTAGTAGTAATGGTACTAAGCCATGCAGACTACTGCAATGGAATTTATGCGGGTTGCAAAGAGCAAATTACAAAGAAACTTCAGACCGCTCAAAACACAGCAGCCAGGCTTGTATTTGGAAAAACATGTTTTGAAAGCGCCAAATCCCTCCGTGAAAAACTGCACTGGCTCCCAATCAAAGAACGTACTGCTTTCAAAATCTGCACCCTGGTCCATAAAATAATCTACGACGAAGCCCCAGGATACATGACAGACCTCATAGACCTGCCAACAAGAAATACAACAAGATCAGCACGAACATACCTAAATCTCCACCACCCAAGCTGCAAAGAACTCAAATACAAATCAACGTATGCATCCAGCATCTCCTATTTAAGCGTACAACTATGGAACACACTGCCAAAAATAGTAAAAACAACGTTCGACCACCTAAATTTCCGGAAAGAACTAAAAACTAACCTGTTCAGAAAGGCATAGCCCACCGACCCAACATAAGAACCTAAATACCTGCAACACAACAAAACCAAAGATCATAATGGACACACCCCAACTCTCTCTCTCTTCCTCTCTAATGTTCCCCCAATGTATCTACCATACATGAATCCAGACTGCAGCGGCCTAAAATACAAATCTACCTACGCATCCAACTTCTCCCTCATAGGCACACAACTTTGGAATGCACTACCCAAAATCTTAACATCAACTCAGAATCATCTAAATTTCAGAAAATTATTGAAGACCACCTTGTTCAAGAAGGCTTACCTTCCAGACTCAACCTAAATTACCTCTTCTTGGTTTCAACAAAATTTATTGACCCTTTTATCTTGTATTATCATATTATCTTTGCTGTTTTATATGATACCTATTTGATTACTATCTTACTATTACATTGTTTAATTGTACTTTTCTGAACTGTAGCCTGCCTACGGTTATGTGTAAGCCACATTGAGCCTACAACTAGTGGGAAAATGTGGGGTATAAATGTGTTAAATAAAATAAATAAATAAAAACCTTATTCTACTACTCTTACACCTTGTATTTGTTCATACCAGAACTGGCGAATGCCTTGAGCCTGCAAATAGATGGGAAAATGTGGGATACAAATGTGACAAATAAATAAAAATAAAATAAATATCATTTACACTAATTTTTGGCGGGGGGGGGGGTTGTTTCTGGCACTAGAGCCCTCTGAGCATTGTACGCAGCTTAACACCGGCGCTATTCCAGTGCTAATCACCTCTGTAGCGCACTGGGACCACACTGGGTATATTAAAGGGAGAAACCCTGCTGACAATGTGTAAAGGTCCTGAAGGAAATTGCGCACTGTACTGTGAGAAATTCAAGACCTGCTGTTGTCTTGGCATTAGACACCAAGAAGGCTTTGGTTGTATGCTGATGGCATACAGCTTGTATTGCCTTTTGAGAACTCTTTTGAAGACACTTTCAGGCACAAATCAAAAGAGAAAAACGTCCAAAAAGTGACATAAGTCTGCATTTGGATGTTTTTTCTCACAAAAACGTCCAAATCAGTATTTTCAAAACCTCTTTTTAGACGGTTTTCTCTGAAGTCCGTCAGAAGTGCGTCTAAATCTCAAGGGGCTGTGCCAGGGGCATGTTCAAGACGGGACTTGGGCGTTCCTAAGACTTAAGACGTTTTTTAGCCATAATGGACCAAAACAAAAACGTCCGGGACTGAAACTTAGACATTTTGAGCTAGACCTGTTTTTATAACGAATAGCTGCAGTGTGAATTGAACCTCTGAGGCTGGCAAGTAATATTTTTAATCACATTTTTTGGGGGTGGGAGGGGGTTAGTGACCACGACGATGAGGCGCCGCCGCGCCATTAGTTAAAAAAAAAAACACATGCATGCACGCGCTCCTCTCCATCCGCTTGGCTTCCCTGCTCTCTCTGTCTGCGTCCCGCCTTCCTCTGATGTCAGAGGAAGGCGGGACGCAGACAGAGAGGGCAGGGAAGCCAAGCGGAGTAGCGGACGGAGAGGAGCGTGTCCGTCTACCCCTCTCTCTTCCTCCCTCCCTCCCTCCGCCGCAGGCAGCAGTCTTTTCCAGCGTTCCTGGCAGCGGTAGCGATGTACACGCTGCCTTTGGCTCTGCCCCGAAGCCTTCTCTTCAAGTTCCTGTTCCCGCATAGGTGGGAACAGGAACTTGAAGAGAAGGCTTCCGGGGCAGACCGAAGGCAGCGTGTACATCGCTACCGCTGCCAGGAACGCTGAAAAAGCTGAAGACTGTTGCCTGCGGCGGAGGGAGGGAGGGAGGAAGAGAGGGGGTAAACGGAGTCACCATCTTGGACCTCGCGGGGGGGGTGGGGAGCAGAGGGAAGATGGATGGGACTGGGAGGGGTGGGGAGCAGAGGGAAGGAGCAGGAGATGGATGGGACTGGGTGGGGTGGGAAGCAGAGGGAAGGAGCAAATGGATGGGACTGGGAGGGGTGGGAAGCAGAGGGAAGGAGCAGGAGATGGATGGGACTGGGTGGGGTGGGAAGCAGAGGGAAGGAGCAGGAGATGGATGGGACTGCGAGGGGTGGGAAGCAGAGGGAAGGAGCAGGAGATGGATGGGACTGCGAGGGGTGGGGAGCAGAAGGAAGGAGCAAGAGATGGATGGGACTGCGAGGGGTGGGGAGCAGAGGGAAGGAGCAAGAGATGGATGGGACTGCGAGGGGTGGGGAGCAGAGGGAAGGAGCAACAGATGGATGGGACTGGGAGGGGTGGGGAGCAGAAGGAAGGAGCAACAGATGGATGGGACTGGGAGGGGTGGGAAGGAGCAGGAGATGGATGGGACTGGGTGGGGTGGGAAGCAGAGGGAAGGAGCAGGAGATGGATGGGACTGGGAGGGGTGGGAAGCAGAGGGAAGGAGCAGGAGATGGATGGGACTGGGTGGGGTGGGAAGCAGAGGGAAGGAGCAAGAGATGGATGGGACTGCGAGGGGTGGGGAGAGAAGGAAGGAGCAGGAGATGGATGGGACTACGAGGGGTGGGGAGCAGAGGAAAGGAGCAAGAGATGGATGGGACTGCGAGGGGTGGGGAGCAGAGGGAAGGAGCAAGAGATGGATGGGACTGTGAGGGGTGGGGAGCAGAGGGAAGCCTACTGGAAAGAAGACACTGAATAAAACAGAAGACACTGGGACCAAAGCGAATAGAAAAACTAAATGATCAGACAACAAAGGTAGATAAAAGTATTTTATTCATAATTTATTAATTGAAATGTGTCAGCTTTTTGAAATGTGCATCTGTGATATTTTGCCTGTAAATTCAATTCCTTCCTCCACATTAGCATATTCATTTGCATATGTATATAAGCAAATGATATGCTAATATGCTCCGCCCATTCTTTTCCCCCCCAAATGAAACAGTCAAACTACGCCTATGCCTGATTCCCTCCAGTGGTCATCTGTTCATTTGGGGCACCTTTTTGTGTGGAGTGGAGGAGTAGCCTAGTGGTTAGTGCAGCAGACTTTGATCCTGGAGAAGTGGACTCAATTCCCACTGCGGCTATTAGTTATAAAACAGGTCTAGCTCAAAACGTCTAAGTTTTAGTCCTGGACAGTTTTCTTTTGTTCCACTCCTCCTCTATTTTGGACCTTTTGTATTTGGACGTTTTTTTGTTTGAAAATGGACCAAAAAATAAAATGTCCAAATCACAAAATATTTTTCCAAACAGTATTTTCAAAAGGAAAAGACAGACGTTTTTGTTTGTTGAAAATGACCTTCTTTCCTGTTCAGATTTTGGACGTTGTTGCAAAACATCCAAACTCATACTTAGACGTCATATCGAAAATGCCCCTCTTTGTCAAATTAAGATTTTATCCTACAAAAATAGTGCAATGGATGGAAGGAAATCATTTGAAATTGAACATTTCTAAAACTCAAATTCTTTTCCTCTCTGGTACAAAAGGAATGGATCGTCCTAAGGTATTTAACATGGACTCTTAATATTCCTATTGTCCGACAGATTACAAATTTGGGGGTGCAATTTGACACTACTTTGTCTATGAAAAATCAGGTTGGGAATATAATAGCACTACTACTACTATTTAGCATTTCTATAGCACTACAAGGCGTACGCAGCGCTGCACAAACATAGAAGAAAGACAGTCCCTGCTCAAAGAGCTATGTAATAAAAGTGAGCCAAGTATAGGACAATCAAGCCATTGTGACATCACTGATGAGGTTGGCTCTTATTGGTGGCCTGAGGCATTATGACATCACAATATCACCTCTGATTACAAGAGACTACTACTACTACTATTTAGCATTTCTATAGCGCTACAAGGCGTACGCAGCACTGCACAAACATAGAAGAAAGACAGTCCCTGCTCAAAGAGCTTACAATCTAATAGACAAAAAATAAATAAATAGCAAAGGTTTTTTATAAATTAAGGATTGTGAGGCGTATTAGATCACTGGTTATAGTTGAAAACTTTCGTAAAACTGTCCAGTCTGTAGTTTGTCCACTGTTAAATTATTGTAAAGGTTTGCAAATGGGAAGTACAGGTAACATGTTGAAGGCGTAAGCTGTTCAATATTCCATAGCCAGAGAGGAGGATCACATTATTTATTTTTATTTATTTATTTATTTATTTGTTACATTTCTATACCACATTTTCCCACCTATTTGCAGGCTCAATGTGGCTTAGGGGCATAATCGAACGGAAACATCTATCTCCATGGGCGTTTATCTCCAAGAACGGGTCCGTGAAGGGGCGGACCGAACCGTAGTTTCGAAAAACATGGACGTTTATCTTTTTTTGAGCTGGGCGTTTTTGTTTTTCAGCAATAATGGAAACCGAAAGCGTCCAGCTCAAAAACGAATAACTCCAAGACATTTATTCGTGGGAGGGGCCAGGATTCGTAGTGCACTGGTCCCCCTCACATGCCAGGACACCAACCGGGCACCCTAGGGGGCACTTTTACAAAAAAAAAAAAAAAGGTAAAACAGCTCCCAAGTGCATAGCACCCTTCCCTTGGGTGTTGAGCCCCCCAAATCCCCCTCAAAACCCACTGCCCACAAGTCTACACCGTTACTATAGCCCTAAGGGGTAAAGGGGGGCACCTACATGTGGGTACAGTGGGTTTGGGGGGCGGTTTGGAGGGCTCCCATTTACCAGCACAAGTGTAACAGATGGGGGGGGGGATGGGCCTGGGTCCACCTGCCTGAAGTCCACTGCACCCCCTAATAACTGCTCCAGTGACCTGCATACTGCTGCCAGGGAGGTGGGTATGACATTTGAGGGTGAAAATAAACAGTTGTGAAACAGCATATTTTGTGGTGGGAGGGGGTTTGTGACCACTGGGGGAGTCAGGGGAGGTCATCCCTGATTCCCTCCAGTGGTCATCTGGTCATTTAGGGCACTTTTTGGGGCCTTATTCGTGGAAAAACAGGGTCCAGGAAAAGTGCCCTAAATTCTCACTAAAAACACATATTTTTTTTCCATTATCGGCGAAAGACGCCCATCTCTGATTGGCAGATAACCATGCCCCAGTTCCGCCTTCACCACGCCTTCAACATGCCCCCATCAACTTTGTCTGCATCTGCGACGGAGTGCAGTTGAAAACATCCAAATTCGGCTTTCGATTATACCGCTTTATTCGTTTTTGTGAGATAAACGTCTATCTCCCGATTTGGGTCACAATATAGGCGTTTTTCTATTTCGATTATAAGCAGGATAGTACCGTAAAGGTGTTCGCCAATTCCGGTATGAACAAATATAGTAATGTTGTGGTAGAATAAGGTTCGTGTGTACAGACACATTAAGGAATCGTAGAGAGAAAGAGTTATTATATGTCCATTACGAGCTTTGGTTTCGTTGTGTTGCAGGGTACAGGCATTTAAGTTGGGTCGGTAGGGTATGCCTTTTTGAACAGGTTAGATTTTAATGATTTCCGGAAGTTTAGGTGATCATAAGTTGTTTTCACGGCTTTTGGTAATGCGTTCCATAGTTGTGTGCTTATGTAGGAAAAGCTGGATGCATAGGTTGATTTGTATTTGAGTCCTTTGCAGCTTAGGTAGTGCAGATTTAGGTATGTTCGTGTTGATCCTGTTGTGTTTCTGGTTGGTAGGTCTATGAGGTCTGTCACGTATCCCGGGGCTTCACCGTAGATGATTTTATGGACCAGGGTGCAGATTTTGAAAGCAATATGTTCTTTGATTAGGAGCCAGTGCAGTTTTTCTTGGAGGGGTTTGACGCTTTCGAATCACGTTTTTCCAAATACAAGCCTGGCTGCTGTGTTTTGAGCGGTCTGAAGTTTCTTTATAATTTGTTCTTTGCATCCCGCATAAATTCCGTTGCAGTAGTCTACATGGCTTAGTACCATTGATTGTATCAAGTTGCAAAATGTAACTCCAATTTTGAAATCACTGCATTGGCTCCCATTAAAATTCTATATTGAGTTTAAAATTTTGATATTAGTTTTTAAAATATTGAAGGGTAATACCTCCCCAACACTCGATGCCACTCTAAGGTGTTATCAGTCCACTCGCTCTCTGAGATCATCTCAGAAACAGCTACTCGAAGTGTCTTCATTTCATCAGGTCTATTTGGAAGAACGTAGACCCTCTATTTTTTTTTTACATCAAAAGGTCCAAAATTATGGAATGCATTGCCCATTCAACTTCGTTTAATATAGAATATGGTTCAGTTTTAAAAAGCTTTAAAAACTCATTTATTTTTTCAGGCTTTTCATTCCTTTGATGTATGATATTACTTTGCTGTTAGTAACATTTGAATTTATTTTGGAGTATGCTTTACTTTAAGAGTGGGCAACCTCAGTCTTTGAAGACTGCAAACCAGTCAGGTTTTCAGGATTTCCCCAATGAATATGCATGAGTTCTATTCACATACAATGGAGTCAGTGCATGCATATTCATTGGGGAAATCCTGAAAACTCAACTGGGTTGCATCCCTCAAGGCCCATGGTTGTCCACCCCTGTTCTATGCTAATAACATCCTTCCATGCCTCCAAGAACCCGGGACTTCCTTGGCGGAATTTATGAAGACGTATAGGTCCTATGGGGAAGTTTTGGGATATAAATTAGGTGTAAGTCAGTTGTGCTACCCATAAACCTCCCTTTAGAGCAGGGGTTCTCAACCAGTCCTCGGGACCCATCCAGCCAGTCAGATTTTCAGGATAACCCTAATGAATATGCATTGTATATTCACTACGTAATGTGGTTACATAGTGAATATACAATAATATACAGAGAGTGACCATATTGAGTTTATAGAGCCTAGAGTTAAAGGTAAATTAATGAATATGCATGAGATAGATTTGCATACAATGGATGCCATGCATGCAAATTAATGTCATGCATATTCACTGTGGACATCTTGGCTTGGTGTGTCCTGAGGACAGGGTTGAGAATCCCTGCTTTAGACCCAGAGGCAGTCATTCAATCTCAGTTTCCTATTTCAAAGGCAGAGGGATAACATTAGATTATTTAGGAGCAGAGTGTTTTGTTTTTTTTCTAGCAAAAAAGGTGCCAGTACTCAAAATCTCAAATGCCAGGCCACGCTTCAGCAGTGGGGTGATCACTAAAGGGCCCACCCCGCAATAGCCAGGCCACCTGCAACCAATCACAGAATCTATGACAAGGCAGAATTGGTATCTATAGCCTCCGTTTACAGGCAGAGGTTTATGAGCTGGGCCTAGGTCTGCATCCTCCAGCCCGATACCCGCCCTTTATGATTCAGTTTATTGGAAGCCAATGTTAACAGATACAAAAATTGCCCTTCCTTATTCTTCTCCTCCACATTAGCTCTTCTGCTCCACTTGAAGTTCATCTCTCTTTAGGGGTTGGTCTACTGCTCCTGGCACTGTGATTGGTTTCAATACTTCCATTGATAGTTGAGATGAGGCTGCTCCCTTCAATTCTGATTTCATTCTTAAGGAGTTTCACATTGATGTTTGAGGTCATGTGTTTAGCACCTCAGACCTGTACAGTAAGGTAGTAATACATTTATAGTTTAATAGAGCATCAAAGGGTAGGGAATGAAATAAGTAAAAAAAAAAAAAAAAAAAACAATAAAATTGAACAAAAACTCAAAAAAGACAAAAATGGACAGTACAACAAGGGAAGCTTACATTGTTGTGTTTAAAAACAAAAGGCAGCCCGGGGGGGGGGACACAAAAAGAGTCAACAAACAGAATCAACTGTCATTGGCAATGCCTTTCACCTGTCGCCTTATGTGGTTCCTTTAAAGGGACATGGGACTTGATATACCACCTTTCTGAGTTTTTTTTTTCAACTACATTCAAAGTGGTTTACATATATTCAGATACTTATTTTGTACCAGGGGCAATGGAGGGTTAAGTGACTTGCCCAGAGTCACAAGGAGCTGCAGTGGGAATTGAACTCAGTTCCCTAGGATCAAAGTCCACTGCAATAACCACTAGGCTACTCCTCCACTAGCAACATTCCATGTAAAATCTCAAATAGTAGCAACATTCCATCTAGAATCTCCCATAAGGAAAGGGAAATGGGACTTGATATACCACCTTTCTGAGTTTTTTTTTTCAACTACATTCAAAGTGGTTTACATATATTCAGGTACTTATTTTGTACCAGGGGCAATGGAGGGTTAAGTGACTTGCCCAGAGTCACAAGGAGCTGCAGTGGGAATCAAACTCAGATCCCCAGGATCAAAGTCACCTGCACTAACCACTAGGCTACTCCTCCACTCATTCCACCACTAAGAGGCAACCTCATCAGTAATGTCACAGTGGCTTGATTGCCCAATACTTGGCTCACTTCTGATATTGTGATGTGATAAGGGAAAGGGAAATGGGACTTGATATACTGCCTTTCTGAGGTTTTTACAACTACTTTCAAAGCAGTTTACATATATTCAGATACTTATTTTGTACCAGGGGCAATGGAGGGTTAAGTGACTTGCCCAGAGTCACAAGGAGCTGCAGTGGGAAGTCCCCAGGATCAAAGTCCACTGCCTAACCACTAGGCTACTCCTCCACACCAGGAGGTCCATAATTTGTCCTACACAGTGTTGTACAGTAACTAAGTAAATGTAACTACTTACTTCTACTTGTAAATAGCTTTAGGACACATTTAGTAATTTTACTGATTTTTTACTACTTTTACCTTGTTACCTCTAATGCTTGTAGTAAAAAGTAAAAAGCAGGAGAGAGACCTTAAATGATGATTTCTCACTGCACCAAATGAAACAGCAGAACCTCATCACGCAAACAGTGGATCATCTTAAATTTTGCTGTTCAGGGAATACAGCCTCTGAGAACAGTGGCATTGCCTGTATTTGTTGAATTGGTCACTGCGCTGAGCTCAGTGATTTTGAAGCAGCGCTGAAGCTGATTGCAATTCTTGGTGAACAGACTACTGGCCAGCCTATGTAAAAGTTTACATTGGGGTGACTGTCTAGTGGATTGATAAAGTCTTTAGAGAGGAAGTCTGCTTGTCTGGTCTTAAGACTGAAGGGTTCCCACATGACAGACCTTATAGATCTGCCAATAAGAAAAAGTCAAATCGTCAAGATCCTACCTAAACCTACACTACCCAAATTGCAAAGGACTGAAATACAAAACAACTTACGCATCCGGCTTCTCCTACATAAGCGCAAAACTATGGAATGCCCTGCCAAAAGCTGTGCAAACAATGCAGAACCACCTGAACTTCAGGAAATCACTAAAAATCAACCTCTTCAAAACGGCCTACCCCAACGACCCCACATAAACCTCGTCACCCAGCAACATAGCATGACTATAATCATACTGGACAACACACAATCTTAATCCCTTGTGATCCTCCACTTATAACTCATACGATTACTATACAACCTTGTATCTGTTATCAACCGACTGGACAAACGCCTTGACGGTACTATGTAAGCCACATTGAGCCTGCAAATAGGTGGGAAAATGTGGGGTACAAATGCAATAAATATTTGACATTCTTGTATTCTGTAAAGTATTCAAACAGGGTTTGCCATCAGATGAAAAATTCTTAGAACACAACACTGACTGATGGCTTTTGGAACCTGGGGCACTCCTTGCCTTGATCTTGGAGTCCAAGGTGTGTTTGAGGAAATAAACACACAACACAGGTCACATATGAAACTAAAGCCAGCTTCAGGAGAGACTATCACACAGCTGGAAGATTGGAGGGTGGCCAATGTAACGCCAATTTTTAAAAGATGCTCCAGAGGTGATCCAGGAAATTATAGACTGATGATCCTTACGTCGGTGCCAGGCAAAGTGGTAGAGATCATTATAAAAGAACAAAATTACAAAGCATATTCAAAAGCATGGATTAATGAGACAAAGTCAACATGGATTTAGTAAAGGAAAATCTTGCCTCACCGATCTATTACATTTCTTTGAAGGTATGAACAAACATGTGGATAAAGGCAAGCCAGTTGATATTGTGTACCTGGATTTTCAAAAGGCGTTTGACAAAGTACCTCATGAAAGACTCCAGAATGAATTGGAGAATCATGGGATAGGACGTAGTGTTCTACTGTGGATTAAAAACTGGTTAAAAGATAGAAAACAGAAGTAGGGTTAAATGGTCAGTGTTCTCAATGGAAAATGGTAGATAGTGGAGTTCCCCAGGGGTCTATGCTGGGTCTGCTGCTTTTTAACATATTTATAAATGATCTAGAGATGGGAGTAACTAGTGAGGTAATTAAATTTGATGATGAAACTGTTATTCAAAGTTGTTAAATTGCAAGAAGATTGTGAAAAATTACAAGAGGATCTTACGAGACTGGGAATCCAAATGGCAGATGGCATTTAATGTAGCAAGTGCAAAGTGATGCACGTGGGAAAGAGGAAACCAAATTATAGCTATGTAATGCAAGGTTCCATGTTGGGAGTCACCAACCAAGAAAGGGATCTGGGCGTTGTCATTGATGATACATTGAAACCCTCTGCTCAGTATGTAGAAGCGGCTAAGAAAGCAAATAGAATGTTAGGTATCATTAGGAAAGGAACGGAAAACAAAAATGAGGACGTTATAATGCCTTTGTGTCAGTTCATTGTGCAACCACACCTCGAATATTGTTTTCAATTCAGGTCACCTCATCTCAAAAAAGATACAGTGGAATTAAAGGTACAGAGAAGGGCGATGAAAATGATAAATGGGAGGGGATGACTTCCCTATGAGGAAAGGCAGCTAGGGATCTTCAGCTTGGACAAGTGATATGATAGAGGTTTATAAAATGAGTGGAGTGGAATGGGTAGACGTGAATCGCTTGTTTACTCTTTCCAAAAATACTAGGACTAGGGGGCACGCAATGAAGCTACGTAGTAGTAAATTTAGAACAAGTCGGAGAAAATATTTCTTCACTCAACGTGTAATTAAACTCAAATTCATTGCCAGAGAATTAGTAAAAGCAGTTAGCTTACCAGGTTTAAAAAAAAAAAAAGCTTTGGATAGCTTCCTAAAAGAAAAGCCCAGAAGCCATTATTAAAATGACTTGGGGAAAATTCAATGCTTATTTCTAGGATAAGCAGCATAAACTGTATTGTACTATTTTGGGATCTTACCAGGTACTTGTGACATGGATTGGCCACTGTTGGAAACAGGATGCTGGGTTTGATGGACCTTCGGTCTGTACCAGTATAGCAGTACTTATGTAGATAAGTATTCAAATTATCCTTAAACATTTTTAAAGAAGGTTCTTCAGACCTAATATTCAGAGGGAGATTGTTCCAAAGGAAAGGGGCCATAAAATAAAAGGCACTCTTCTGTGTCACTTCCCAGTAGGCTTGTCAAGACCAATCTATGATCATTCCTAGAAACCAGACATCATGCAAGTGTGTAAGGAATAGTCAACTCTGTCAAATAATCCGGAAGGCCTGAATGAATTGTCTTATGAGCCAAAGTGAGGATTTTAAACTGAATTTGTGAATATATAGGAAGCCAAAGTAGCTTTTTCAACAGTGATGCATGATCTAGACATCTAGCAAAGCACAGCAGGTGAGCTGTATTTTGAAGTCTTATTTCCATTTCTGCATTTGAAATACCAGCACAAATATTACAATAGTCCAGCTAAGAGCCAACTTAAAATCGAGAATGCCCCTAACAGATTTTAACTTTCAGAGGGCAAAAACCCCTCACTTAAGGATTAAAGATATATGTCTCGAGAAACTGAGTTTAGAGTCCAAAATAACTCCCAAACATTTAAATTGATTAACTGGTTGAAGTACCAGATAAAACAGGAATAATGGACAGATTAAGTGCATGGTAGTCTTCTGTGAATTTACCATCATATGTTCATTAAACCAAACAAACCTTATCTAAACATTGTTGAAGGGAAGTAAAATCAAGTGCAAACTGGTAATGTAACAGATAATAAAAGATGTCAGCAAAGAAAAAAAAAAGTACTCAGTACTGATGCTTCAATCAAATAAGTGGGCTCAAGCAGATGTTAAAGAGAACTGGGAAAGAATTGAGGGCTGTGGGACTCCACACAGCAATGCATGCAGTTCCAACCGACTGTTCAAACTGAGCACACTGATTTTTTTTTTTTTTATTTTGCGCACACCTTTTTTAGTAGTAGCTCAAGATGAGTTACATTCAGGTACATTGGGTATTTCCCTATCCCAGGAGGGCTCACACAATCTGTACCTGAGGCAAGATCACAAGAAGCAGCACTGGTATCCAAACCAGGCACCTCTGGATGTCAAGACCATGCTCTCCATTATCTAGAGAAATGAAGCAAACTATTTCAGGACAGTATCTGACAACCCAGTATCCTCAAGATGCTGCAGCAGATCATAATCAAGTTACGAAGACTATATACAGATCTAATGAAGCAGCCAGTGCAATATAATCTTCATCTAATTTTTTTATATACTACACTTAAAAGGAAAGTTAAAACTGTCTGGGCTGTAGCCGATTCTAAATCTGGATTGTCAGGGGTACAAGATTAAAGTTGCTTCAAGATGGTCTTGCAATTGAGAAAAAAATATATATTTTTAACCAATTTAGACAGAAAAGGTAAATCTGAAAGCAGATGATAGTTTGCTGGAAGCAGGGGATCAAGAGATGGATTTTTTTTTTTTAATAGGCCTGATTAATGTCACCTTAAGCGAGTTAGGTAGTTAGCTTTCTGACAAACATTTGGTAATAAATTGTTAAGCCACAGGTAAAAATCCAAGGAATGAAAGAACAACAATATTCATCCCCATCAACACTTTCCTAAATAAAATCAATAGAAGGGTTAAACTTCAGACTGCTCAAAACACGGCAGCCAGACTTATATTTGGAAAGACATGATTTGAAAGCGCAAAACCCCTCCGAGAAAAACTACACTGGCTCCCAATCAAAGAATGCATTGCTTTCAAAATGTGCACCCTGGTTCACAAAATTATCTACGGTGAAGTCCCGCGATACATGACAGATTTGATCGACTTACCAACTAGAAACTCATCCGAATCAACACGAACATTTCTAAATCTGCACTACCCAAGCTGCAAAGGACTAAAATACAAAACTTATACATCCAGTTTTTCCTACATAAGCACACAACTGTGGAACGCATTACCGAGAGCCTTGAAAATGACTTACGACCACCTCAACTTCCAGAAAACACTAAAAACTAACCTGTTTAAAAAGGCGTAACCTAACGATCCAACTGTCTGATCTCTGCAACACAACAAAACTAAAGTACGTAATGGCATAACACAACTACTACTACTACTATTTAACATTTCTAAAGTGCTACCAGGGTTATGCAGCGCTGTACAATTTTAACACAAGGACAATCCCTGCTCGAAGAGCTTACAATCTAATGGACAAATGTACAGTCAGTCAAGTAGGGGTAGTCAATTTGGGGCATTCTCGATTACATGAAAGGTATAAAGGTTAGGTGCCGAAAGCAATATTGAAGAGGTGGGCTTTGAGCAATGATTTGAAGATGGGTAGGGAGGGGGCTTAGCGTAGGGGTTCAGGAAGTTTATTCCATGCGTAAGGTGATGCAAGGCAGAATGAGCAGAGCCTGAAATTGGCGGTGGTGGAGAAGGGTGCTGAGAGGAGGGATTTGTCCTGTGAGCGGAGGTTTTGGGCGGGAACATAAGGGGAGATGAGGGTAGAGAGGTAATGAGGGGCTGCAGACTGAGTGCATTTGTAGGTAAGAAGGAGAAGCTTGAACTGTATGCGGTATCTGATCGGAAGCCAGTGAAGTGACCTGAGGAGAGGGGTGATATATTGGTTCAAGCAGAATATAAGGCGTGCATAACTCTCCCGCTGTATGATTCCCTATTGTGGCAGTGCCACACAAACTTTACCTACCACATCATTTTGTATTTGTTCACATCGGTGTCGGCAAACGCCTCTCCGGTACTATGTAAGCCACATTGAGCCTTCAAATATGTGGGATACAAAAGTAACTAATAAATAAAAGATGTCTATTGAAAGCACAGGATAGAGGGAGGAGAATGACAATCAGCTTCTGGAGGTGTACTCAAGAGAAGAGCGTAAAGATGAAGCCTTTTGGACAAAATAAAACTGAGTAAGAATTTGGTATTGGTACACAAGAAGGATCCTTAAGGGATGGAGACGGCAATGGAAAACAAATGTATTAGAATTGAATCTTTGGAGTCGTCGTCTTTTTTGGCCATTCTAAGTTAAAAAGCATAAAAGTGCTGCTGGTGTTTACAAGCCTTTACATTCTCCTAAGTTCTATTCTTGCACCAGAGGAACTCAGCGCGTCTTAACTACTGCTTTAAAAGAATCAATCCAGAATGAAACAAAGGTTTTTGGTTCCTGCACAAAGTTTGATGATCGAAGAGGAGCAATTCCATTTATTTTGAAGAGTGGTATTCCATATACCTACCCGCTCATCTAAGGATAGATTACTAAAGTTCTCTGGGAATAACCCTGAAAAAGAAGGTAGCAAACCACAGACATTTTGAGAAATAAGGAATTGGGTAACACCCACAAAAAACAGGAATAGCTTGAAATTCTAACAATTAGTAAGGCATGGGATAGATGGATTAAGAAAACATATTCCACGAAAAGAATACTAAAGACAGAAAAATAAAAATAAGCCAGTTAAAAAGAAAAAGTTTAAAAAAAAAATCTTATTGTAAGCTATAGAAGTAATGAAAATAAAGACCCTCTAACAAAATTCCCAAAATCTGTCAGAAGGAGATGCTCAAAACAAACTGGGCTTGCAACACTTCATTTAGACTGATTTTAGCCAGCCTATCATGTAGGTAATGCGCAGATGAAGCCACCTGAGTCCTATGCAAATGAGCTTGCTGGTATTAAAATGAGGCCATTAGTGATTCCATGCAATGATCAGAGAAACAGTGTATGGAAACCCCCTGCCCTAATAACTAAAGAGTAAAAACTATCAACCATTCTGTTGTTAGAGAGCCTCTGTCAATTAAAGGCATCCAGCAGTGAAAACCACTGTTTGGCTAGCCCTGCCCGGGGCAATAAATAATCAAAGATGGTTTTTCAGATCTTGGCTGGGATAGACATATAGTGAAAATCTGCCAAAGCAGAGGAACACTGAAATCCCACTGAAACAGGCAGACGATAGGGAGTGGGAAGTAGGCCAGGCTAACCAGGAACACACGTGGAGCCTTCTAGGTATAGTCAACATTTTATTGATGAAGACTTGACACAGACCTGTGTTTCGATGATTAACCTGCTTCAGGAGTCTAAATAAAAACAATAACGATTAAAAGAACAAATAAAAATGTGTGTATAAATATTGATATCAAATAAAAGAACTAAAAAATGTGTGTATAAATATTGATAATCAAATAAAACATGTAAATATATAATCAAATGAGACCATAAAAATAAAGAGAATTTTGTACAATGCTTAAATGGAATCATAAAAGATCTATATAAGGAATGACCTTCATATAACATGTAAATCGTCAACAGGTGAATGGTGGTAAAAACAGATAAGAATTGGTCTAAAAAAAATTTATATACACACAAACGTGTATAAAAAAATATGTATAAAGCACAATTGTAAAATACACAGTTTGTCAGATGCTCTAGAGTAGACAGGTTTATAAATCTGAACGCCCTAATACTGCAGAGGGAATATGCAGAGCTATTTATAAGTAGCAAAGAGCTAAGTAGTAAGGAACAGAGTGCGCTAAAAAGAACCCACATTAGTAACGTTAATCAAGAGATGAGAGAGGATGTCAATTATAATTAGAGAAAAGGACAATTATGTATCATTTTAGAAACCAATATAGTCTGAAGAATCAAATGATGAGGGAAAGAAAAGGTCTAAGCTTGCAGAAACAAACGGAAGGACAGAATTATATGATATGGAAAGACAGGTAACCATACCCAAACAAAAAGATAGAGATTCAGCCATAAACAGGGAGATAGACACAATAACTGAAGGAAGGAGAAATTAGACCTTACCTGCTAATTTGCTTTCCTTTAATCCCTCCAGACAAATGCTGCAAAAAGCTGAAATAGGTGTTTTGTTTTTTTTTACACAGAGCTGCAACACAGCCAACAAGGCATACCCAGACCATTCAACAGAGCTGCAACACAGCCAACAAGGCATACCCAGACCATTCAACAGAGCTGTCTGCTCGTTCAGTCAGTGGGGAAAGTCTTTTCTTTTTCTTTTTTTTTTTTAAGAACCCATCAGTCCAATCCTGGGCCGGTCCGGAGGGATGCTAAGGAAACGTAAAATAATGGTAGGAGTTTGAAACAGAAGTGAGAACATAAATATTAGAAAGGTGTTAAGAATTACTACTACTACTTAACATTTCTAGAGCGCTACTAGGGTTACGCAGCGCTGTACAATTTAACAAAGAGAGACAGTCCCTGCTCAAAGAGCTTACAATCTAACAGACAAGTGAACGGTCAGTCCGATAGGGGCAGTCAAATTGGGGCAGTCTGGATTCACTGAACGGTAAGGGTTAGGTGCCGAATGCAGCATTGAAGAGGTGGGCTTTAAGCAAAGACTTGAAGACGGGCAGGGAGGGGGTTATTATATATTATTATATTATATTAAGAATATAATAAAAAGTATGGTAGACTAGAATATGCTTGTAAATACCAAAAAGAGATCGTTACAGTGAATTAACTTTATTCTACCACATCACTTTGTATTTGTTCATACCGAAATGGCAAACGCCTTTACGGTACTATGTAAGCCACATTGAGCCTGCAAATAGGTGGGAAAATGTGGGATACAAAATGTAAGAAATAAATGTATAGACATCATTAGAATGCAAAAAAAAAAAAAATTTAAAAAGCATATAGTAAGAAAGTATTCTAAAATATTGCTGTGGACAGCAGAGTAACTGTATACCTTTAAAAAGACCTTTGTATGGCAAACAGAATTGCTAGTGTCAGCACACTTCCCTGTAATTTATCCAGTTGCAAACTATGCCAAAATATTTCACAGGACCCCAAAGTCATCCACAAAGGAAAGATATTCAAACATAAAGGGATCTTTCACTTGCTTATCTTCCAATGTGGTATATATCATTCAGTGTAAAAAAAATGTAACGAAGGATGCTATATTGGAGAAACAGGCCAGATGCTTAAGACAAGATTCAATTTACATAGACATCACATGAACAATGCTGGTGCCAGTAGGGTTCCCACACCTGTTGGTCAACATTTTACAGGACCAGGACACTGTACCAGTGACTTCACAGTGAGAATCCTGAAAGGTAACTTTAAAACCATACAAGAACGTAAGACCTTTGAAGTCAGAATGATTGAATATTTTAACACCCAACAGAAAGGACTTAATAAGGATCTGGGGTTCCTAGCCCATTATAAACCATAAAGCTGTATTTCTCTATTGATCACCCCACCTCTCACCTATCCACACCCATCCTGTTAGAATATCAATGATATGCTTTGATGTCCCCATGCATACCTCCGACCCACCCCCATCCTCCCACCCTGTCAGACTGTCATAGTAATGCTTGAATGTTTTCACTTATATACACTGTCAGCTAGCACATTTGCTTATTTCCGATCTGACGAAGGGCAACCTTCGAAAGCTAATCAAGAAATGTATTAAGTTATGTCCAATAAAAAAGGTATCATCTTATTTTCTTTTCCATGTTTTATTTTGTTTGATTTCTATTGATAACCTTAAGAGTGGACTAACACGGCTACCACACTCCTCTACTTTAGTGTCAGCAACTATCTCTGTTCAGAGAAAAGCAGTCAAAATAGTGACGTAATTTAAAGGGGGGAAAAAAGGCACCAAAAGGGGCGCACACATGCGCTGAGATACTGAAAGTGGACTTAGTCAAAAACCAGAAAGGAGAATGGATGAGTTAGAAAGTGCAGCTCAAACGGATAGAAAAACAGCCAAGGGGAATTACAGGAATAGTGTGCCCTGCATGTTCATGATGGATGGAGTATAAAGGACAGAAAATGTAGTAATTGTGCATATTTATTTATTTAGATTTTGCTCACACCTTTTTCAGTAGTAGCTCAAGGTGAGTTACATTCAGGTACTCTGGATATTTCTCTCTCCCATGAGGGCTCACAATCTAAGTTTGTACCTGAGGCAATGGAGGGTTAAGTGACTTGTCCAAGATCACAAGGAGCAGCAGTGGGATTTGAACCGGCCTTCTCTGGATTGCCAGACCAGTGCTCTAGCCACTAGGCCACTCCTCGTCTGGGATAGACATATGCCACCGTATGCATACTGCAGAGTCGCAAATCAATCTAACCTCTTTGCCTCTCCCCTTCTAATGACACACATCAGGTCCCAAGTACTGTCGTTTTCTTGTTCTGCGTTCCATAAAGATGACGCAAATCAATAAACTCCATGAAGTGAGCTACAACTGTACTTTCCTCCAAGCAGTGCCCTCTGCCCCCTCTCTCCATTGACTGGGCATGTGAACAACTGCCTACCATCGCACAGCTCTTGTGGGAATGCTTCTTCCCTTTTAACGTCCAATGCTCAACACTAACAGCATACATATAATTTAAATGCTGTTAACGTTGAGCATCATTAGGTAATTTAAGATTTACTGTTCCATCCGGTGTTTTCCAGATCTGTTCCCTATAGCGCTGGAGCTCTGTGCATCTCCCCCTCATTCAGGAATGTGCTTCCAAACAGTGTGATGAAAACATGCAACTCGAAGTCTATGTGGTAGTTCTGCAGCCTCAATACAGGTTGACGTCTGATGTGCTTACCAACGCTGTAAGGGCTTCGATATAAGCCTTGATAAGCCATTCTAAGGTCAGGCATAAGTGAAGGATATATATTCTACGATCCATTCAAGGTTCTCTTCAAAAACAGTAACCCCAGCCTCAGTGAAGGGAAATGAAACCAAAAGCTACCGAGTTTTTACTGAATGTGTATGGAAGAATGAACGCTGTACTGTAGCTGGCCAATAATGCCCTACCACTGTTTAGGTGGACTGTAAAAGCATTAGTTTGATAAATACATTTGTGTTATTTATTAAGGACTAAAATAGAGGCTGTCCAAAACCAGTAGTTTTGGTTTTCATCAATACCAATCCACACCTGAAATTTACCGCTCGCTTTTGGCTGAAAGAGAAGGCAAAAACAGCTGTGCCTCCCCCCCCCCCCCCCCCCCCAAAAAAAGGCAACACACCCCTCCACAGAGACATGGCCCCTTGGACCACCCGACTACCTATAGGCACTCCTACCTCAAGCCTTGGTAGTCCAGTGGCCTCTTTGGGGCCCCACTCCTTCCTGCCTGGTGCCATTGGTCAGTCAAAATGGCTGTTGAGGCTGCTGGAGAAGGTACCGGCAGCCATTCTGAAATTGGAACCAACATAAGCAGCAGCAATTTTCAGTCACTCCTGCTTATGCTGATTCTAATTTCAAAATGGCTGTCTGGATCTACTGCAGCAGTCTCACAAGGCAGCCAGGAAAGTCTCCATAGCCATTTTAACTGAGCAGCGGCACTAGGCAGAACAATTGGGCTTCATTCCTTTCCCTGAAGCCGCTAGACCAGCAAGGCTTCTTAAGGTAGGCCTGAGTGGCCCAACACGGGAGTGGAGACCGATTGGTTTCAGCTGAAAATGCACTGGCATTTTCAGTCGAAACCTATACCCAGATTTCGGGTCAGTTTCAGTGCCAAAAAGGCAACTCAGTCAGCCTCTAGACTAAAATGAGGCTCTTAGTAGCATTAAGGCCTTTTAATTCACGCACCACCTATAAGCCCTCCCGTTTGGTGCCAGTCATTCAGCCCTGAGTCTGACTTGTGACCCTGACTCTGATATCCCAATCAGAGGACTAATATCCTCCTGTTACAAGTGAATTTATCAGCACCTGTGCTAGGGGCAGGCACTAACTTTCAGGAAAAGGTCAAGATAAACCAAAAGGAACTGTTTTGAAAAAGTTACATAAAAGCTTTTAGTTAATTCAAAATTCAGTCACATGACAATAGCAACAGGTTATTAGCATCTGCAGTGGCTCCACCATCTTCTTTTGCTCATCAAATTTTCCTGCAAAATCATGAAGGGAAAACTGAACTGCAGTCACAGCCAGCAGGGAAGCAGCAGCTCTGCAGTCCAACTTGAAAGTACAGCCACAGTTGCTGGTCCTAGTGTGCTTAATGCTGACAAACCTGACAACACCCCAAGAGTCAAGGGTCCTCACAGGTTGCAAGGGTTGAAAATAGGGGTAAGAGATGTATCCCCTTGAGTATGGTCTTACAAAATTGATAGGGTTCAATTGTGCTATATTGAGTAGATGTTTGACTGCTTACTTGGATTTCTAATGGTGGTTAACAAGACTAGGGAAGGATTTGGCCAAGGAATATCAGGGCTCCAGCCTAGTGATTAGTGGTGGTGGTATGGTATATGCTGGCTGCAGCTGATGGCTTAGAAGATGCAACTTCTTTATGGTCATCACTGAAGTTTGTTCAGAAAAGGTCAGTGACTAGCCACCATGCAGCACTCCAAACTCACAGAGGACAAAGCCAAGGACCAAAACGGGCCAAGGAACTCTAGACTGATAAGGCAGTGCCCACTAAAAAGGTTTTTGTTTTGGCCACTCATGCCAAAGTAAAAGCCCTGGAGAATTAAGACAAATTTAATACTTCTGAATTTTCCTTAAATCTCCTAATACATCTCTTACAGAGATGTGAAAGAAAGTCTGAAAATTCCACTCCACCCCCAATACTTGGGTCTTCTATATGTGAAGAAGGGAATGTTGTGGCTATGACCTAATGTATTGAAAGTGGATCAAAATTAAAGAAAGAAAACATTTCCAACGTGATGAATTGTTCCTTGGGGGGGGGGGGGGGGGGGAGTGTATTTTCTGATGTTCACAAGAATACCTGGATCAGGAGAAAGCTATTTTTGGCCATGTTATGGACCTAGGAGCAAAATTCTCTGTATTCTTTGTGTGACTGAATTTTGCTACAAACCTAACGTAAAAGTTTACTGAATGCCAGCTCTCTCCACCAAGTTGCATGGTGGTGGTGGCTGACATCTAAATTATACAGTCCAGCTAAATATGATACAGGGATAGTGAGACCAGTCTGTATGTTTTATGTACTCTTAATTTGTTTATACTCTTTCCTTTATTGATGGAGATCAGAGCCTTTATCTGCTTTCACATGATTTAAGATGGGACTTTTCACTCTGTAATGTTGGGTTTTAAAATATTTTGAGGATAGGGGAATGTGTCCTTTTATGATTGATTGAATCTTCAGAGTCCTACCATGATTTCTGTATACATTCTGTATGCCAGGTCAAAATTGACACAAATTTTAATAAATGATCTGTGGCTTATTAAATCATTTGAACAACAGTACTCAGATGAGAATTCCTTCTGGCTTCAATTCTGAGCCATCAAGTAATTTCCAGAAGCTTATTACCAAGAAAAATGATTGCAAAGGAAACAGCAAAACTGCAGCAAATTCAGGGGATAAAAGAAAATTAAAGCCTGAAACCAAATGACCAGTCAGAATTTATTCTTACACTTCAGATCTTTTAAACTGTGTTTTAACTCCAATACATTATGTTATTTATCAACGTAAAAAGAGAAGGATTCATTGCATGTTGTGGAATTGTATTTCCTCTTCTTTTTTCTTTTTAAATTATTTCCTTTTTATACAGGCTAACATTGTACCCCCTTTACTAAAGCTGCAGGAATCTGCCACGTGGACTAGAACAGAACAGAAAAGTTCTTAGAAATGAAGTCACGGTTCCCCTCATTAATTCACTGTACTGCCTTGGAAAATGCAAAAAAATTATAAAATCACTGTATCTGTGTAACAGAAAGCCACCTGTACAAAGACAAAATAACGAAGGTTGGAGAGGCAGCTACACTGCTGGAAATGAGGAATGAAGATGCAGAGTCCAGGAAGAGTGGAAATTCTCTGTACAACCATGTCTAACAACAGCTTCCTTGGTCCACCTGAGCTGACAACATTGGTTTAGCCGTACAGGTCATCATCATTGTCCTCGTTGTACACATTGCCACTGCCACCACCTCCAGCCCCCTGGCTTGGTCCAGCTCCACCTTGGCTCCCAGATGGGAATCTATACAGAAGGGGGGGGAAAAAAAAGGTAAGAAGTGGTACAGATTATTGCTGTGTAAGACACCTGTAAGGACGCGCGTTTCCAACTAAGTATATTGTACCTAGGAGTGCTATCCAATGGACGGGGTGGCTCTCCACCTCCCACAGAAGTAATTTGGGTCTACGTCACAGAATAAACAAATTCCCACTGCTTATTTGGCTTTTAGTTCACATTTAAAGGCAGATTTTAGGAAGAACGTGCAAATAAGAGTTGACACATCCAGGTTGGGACATGTACATACGAGTAGCCATACTGGGTCAGACCAATGGTCCATCTAGCCCAGCATCCTGTTTTCCAAACAGTGGCCAAGCCAGGTCATAAGTACCTGGCAGAAACCCAAATCGTGGCAACACTCCATATGACAAATCCCAGGGCAAGCAGTTGCTTCCCATGTCTGCCTCAATAGCACACTATGGACTTTTCCTCCAGGAATTTGTCCAAACCTTTTTTAAACCCAGATACGCTAACCGCTGTTAGCACATCCTCCGGCAAAGAGTTCCAGAGCTTAACTATTCGTTGAGTGAAAAAAATATTTCCTCCTGTTTTAAAAGTATTTCCATGTAACTTCCGAGTGTCCCACAGTCTGTACTTTTGGAACGAGTGAAAAATAGATTTACTACTACTCGTTCTACACCACTCAGGATTAGTATTTTAGCACAGAACCTGCTGCCAAAGCCCGTTCTAAAAACACATGCAGGAATGAATGCTTATGCACTACGTTAAGCAGCAGCAGGAGCACGTGGGTAACATTAATGGAGGAAACATCTACATGTGGCCCTTTAGAAACATCTATGCTAATTAAGGAAAGAGCCCACAAATGTTTGACACAATAAGTTCTGGGGGACAAATAGTTAAACAGGAGGGACCTTCACAAATCACTCCTGTGAAGCACTGTCATGAACACAACATCCTAGAGATCAGCTGTAAACCCCAATGCTGATCTTTCAGCAGACATGCAATTCCCTTCTCAAATGGGTAACACACACGTTTTGGACCCACCCTAATCCTGCCCAAACTCATCCCCTTTCCAGACACACATACTGTGAACTTGTTCACATAGATCCCAGCTTTCTAAACTGTGGATTTAGACGTGATATACAAATCTACATGCCACTTTATGCATGCCCAGACTGCAAATAGGGCTTCTAAATAAGGGCAACTTCCTGTTCTTCTTGGGTCACGTCTCTCTCACAGGGCCGCCGAGAGACTAGGCCGGGCCCGGGGCAACGTCACCCCGCCGCACCCTCCCCGTCGCTGCAGTCCGCAGTCTCACCTGCCTGCCTCCACAGCTCCGGGCCCCCTTCATTCAAAGGGGCAGTCGCAGATCGCGTCTCTTCTTGCCTTCCCTCCCTGTGTCCCGCCCTCGTCTGATGTAACTTCCGGTTTCCGCAAGAGCGGGACACAGGGAGGGAAGGCAAGAAAAGAGGCGATCTGCGGCTGCCGCTTTGAATGAAGGGGGCCTGGAGCTGTGGAGGGAGGCAGGTGAGACTGGGCACTGCAGCACCGGGCCCCCCTTGGAGACCCAGGCCTGGGGAATCCCCCCCCCTCTCATACTGCATTGTACACTGCTTGAAGGGTTTGAGCCTGATTTAGCAGTCTGTGAATTAAGTGTTCTGTTACACTGTTTTCATTCACGAAATCAAATTTCTAAACAAAGTACTTGTGCAAACAAGTTCCTGAAGTCCATAACCATTTATTAGCCAAGCAGATTTGGGAGAGCCATTGCTCATACCCAGAAATGAGCTATGAGAAATAAATACATTTTACTTTTTTTTTTTATGCCAGGTACTTGTGACCCAGGATCAGCCACGGTCAGAGACAGGGTGCTGGGCTCCATGGACCTTAGTTTGACTCAGTGTGGCTTTTATATTATCCAGATATGAGGCAACAAAAGAAAACTTCTGCCAGGGAATGGAACTTGGAAATTAACAGGATACTACATGCAGTTTTTCTCCTTAGTTCTTCAGACAAAGCACAAATCCCAAGCCATTTGCTATTCAATAAAGTCTGAGGATTACCTGAAGCTGCCAAAACCTCGGCTCTGCTGCAAGGTCTGTGCAAACATCTCGTACTTCCTGATGTCATTATCACTGACAGAGCGGCGAGCGAAACGCATGGCCTCCTCAAAATGATCTCTACGAATCTCAGGCACTGGGTCATCTTCTTCCACCTCCTGGAACAGGAGAGATACAGGGAGAAGGGAATATTAACCACAAATTGACACCTTCAGTAAAGTCTAGGAAAACATAGCTCCTTCACTTCCTGGTATCTCAAGCCCAAGACACCGCAGCAGTATTCTACTAGCTTCAAGTGCATCAGATGATTATTAAAACAGGAGCTAAGGGTACAGGTGAAGAGCTCTCACTACAACACAGCTGCTGGGAAAGCATGGTGCAGGCATCCCATGGCTAATTCTTACAGCAATGGGAAGCAGTAAGGAAAAACTGCATGCACCAAACGCCAAGATGTTCTGCCTGATCCACACTCCTACTACATTCTTTGGCAGACTAGATCAAGCTTCATGCTAGTTCTGCCACCAAAGGTTTGCCAGACATCTCGATTCCCAATCGGTCTCTAGGCCCATCTGTGTGTTCACAGAACACAGCCTCTCAATCTCTGCGGGTAGCACAAACGGAATAGGTTAGTTTTATGAACTACCCCCAGTGGACAAACAGCACTACACAGGTAGGAAAGGCACCGAAATCTAAAATGTCAGAATATTTTTCACAGCAGAACTAAACAGATGCAGTGGGAGATTTGTTTCCTCTTTGAAAACCCAACAGCTAACCAAAACTACTACTACTTATTTCTAAAGCGCTACTAGACGTACACAGTGCTGTACACTTGAACATGAAGAGACAGTCCCTGCTCGACAGAGCTTACAATGAATCTGAATGTAACTCTCCTTGAACTACTACTGAAAAAGGTGTGAGCAAAATCTAAATAAATAAAATTGCCAGAAAACAAGGACCTAGTGGCCCACCCAGTCTGCCCAGGTGCCTCGTGTCACTGATTACTGCCCCCTCCCCCAAATCTATCCTAAGTATACTTAAATTCAAGGCTTTAGTTGTGACCATCTATTGGAGGTATGTGCCTGAATCACCTGCCATCTTGGTAAAGGAGGTTTTCCTCCTATTTCCTCTTAGCCTTCTTCCATCTGGTTTCTTGGTCCATCTGAACCAATGCTTTTTGCTATCCTAGAGCAGTGTTTCCCAACTGGTGTGCCAAGAAAAGCCACTACTGCCTAACGCTCAGATCTAAGCCAACACCTGGGCTCTGTTCTTGGTACCACACAAAAGTCAGTCAGCCCAGTGGTGGCTTCTAAATGTGGAGGAGCTCCTTCCTGAGAACAGGTGTAGTTCCCATGCAAGTCTTTCCCAACTACTGCATGAACCATGAATGTGCAACAATGCAAGGAATGGATAAGTAACCCTGCTTAGTATCAGCACCACCACTTGAGTCCTTCCACCTGCACATAAAGGGAGCAGATCCATTGTGGTAAGTTCATGTGTCACTGAGTGGTGGGCTTTCAATTCTTTCCCAGCTCTTAATCTTAAGCAAACCTTGTCTGCATTGCTTGCTCCACACAATGTTTAACGTTGGGGTGCCTAGGGCTTGAATAGGTTAGAAAAAAACTGTCCTAGAAAAGAGCGGCTGCCCAAGAGTTAGATCAGTGAGCTGTGAAGCATATAAAAAAAACAAGGTTAAAAATCCCACTGCTGCTCCCTGTGACCTTGGGCAAGTCACTCAATTCTCTATGGCTTCAGTTACCCTCTGGGGACCAGAAAATACCAACTCAATGTAATTCACCTTGAACTGAGAAAAAGATGTGCTAGATCCTAATACCCCTTCATCTCACCCTTTAGGTTTTTTTACATTTAAATACCTGTCTAGTAAATAATTTGCATTTCAAGTGGGTGATTAAAATTGTGATTGTTATATATCCTTCCCTTGTGGTAGAAGTAACCTCGTTCATGCTTGGGGGCCATTTCTTAGTCCCCCTAAACACGTTGGTTGATAAGTCTGGGGAGTGGAGGGGGAGGGAGATCATTAAAACACAAAAAATTGAGGAACACTGTTCTGGATTTGTATTGGTCTGAAGGATGTTTACTTATGACATTTATTTAGAGACTGCTGAAAGGTGTTATTGATTTCTCAAATAAAAATGTTGAAACAAATACCTGTCTAGTAAAGTTGAGTGGCAATTTATGCAGAAATTTTAGAAAGTGGATTTCCACCCTTTATTCCTCACCCACTGCCCGGGTCAGAGTTAATGGGGGTTATTCAGCAAGCTTTAGACTAAATAGGGGAACTCAACAGAGGTGCCTCCTTTCTTCTCTTCTTTTTGTCTAAGTGGTAGAACCCCTTTCAGCCATAATTAGACATCAGCATATCAAGGGAGACTGTGTGAGAGGGGAGGAATTTTAAATATTGTTTGCTGAAGATCCTTCTTATTGTCAGGGACCCCTGTGAATCATTACTTCATATATTAACTGAGTTGCAGTTATATGGTAGTCTTTCACGCTTTTAAATGAATGCTTCCAAGTTCAAATTGAAATGTTACACTTCCCTTACCAATATAACTGAAAAACTAAAAGCCCAGTTAACCTTTGGGTGGGCTAAAGGGTGTATTTTGTATCTGGCAGTGAGAGATCTTACTGTTTTATACAGGTGGAGCTATGGGAGATTATTTCCAGAGCTTTTCAAGACCTTGGAATACTGGTCTAGATTATAACATGCTTGGATAGGATACACTGCTACCTGTAAAATAATGTTGACAAATACATAAAGTGGGGCAACAAGACATTATCTGTGGCAATTCCAAGGGCAACTCTTTCCCAGTTTCAGAGAAAGATATTCTCCTATATTTGTACGCGAAGGCTGCCTCAAGTGGCTAGATATATATATTACAACACTGTCACATTAGAGGTGGATTGGGGGTTCCTCATTTTGACAGTAGTTATACAGCAGCACACCTGCAGGCAATACAGGACCGACCAGTATTGCTCCCCAATTTTTTTTTTTTTTTTATTTGTACCCTGCGCTTTCCCACTCATGGCAGGCTCAATGCGGCTTACATGGGGCAATGGAGGGTTAAGTGACTTGCCCAGAGTCACAAGGAGCTGCCTGTGCCTGCAGTGGGAATCAAACCCAGTTCCCCAGGACCAAAGTCCACCACTCTAACCACTAGGCCACTCCTCCCAGTAATTGAAACTGTGGGTAAGGTTAGATAGATATATGTTAGCTTCTTAAATGGACTACCTTGATTTGGGGCCAAAGGGATATACAGCCTCACCTTTTAAAAAATTTCCCCTTTAAGTCAGTCATTTATTATCCATGAGGTCAGGCGTTAGGAAAATCATGTTGGGGACCAAGTGCCTCTCTGGGATCTCCCCCTCACCAGAGTGCTCTCTTATTATTTGTACCTAATGGGATGCTAGACTGTTGGAAGGGTGGGAGAAGAGGGGTATATTGCACATATTGCTTCCATTCATTTATGCTGATATTACGATCTATATCCCCTTCAGTCATGACCTCTCTAATATCTCAAATGATATTGAATGTTGCTTGAACATCATGGACTCCTGGGCCAACTCATTTCAGCTGAAATTACACACTGAAAAAACTCATTGTCTTGTCATCTCATCTCCATTTACTGCTTATAAGCCTGCAACCCTAAACACCCCGGCTTATTCTCTCCCTTTCTCAACTAACCTTAAAATCTTAGGTGTCATTACTGACAAAAGTCAACAGCCATTGTAAAGAAGATGTTTTATTCCCTGTGGAAACTTAAGCGAATAAGACCCTACTTCCCGAGGGAAATATTCCGCCGCTTGACGCATACACTAAGCCATTTGGACTATTGTAAAGGATTATATGCAGGTTGTAAGGTCCAGCTTCTGAAAAAACTGCAGACTGCCCAGAACACAGCGGCCAGATATGATATACAACAAAACAAAATATGTTAGTGCTACACCTCTTCGCCTGAAACTGCACTGGCTCCCTATGTCCCGCATTACCTTCAAACTTTGTACTCTAGTTCACAAGATACTCTACGGTGATGCCCCTGGTTACATGGTTGGCCTAATTAATCTACCAGCCAGGAATAGTATCAGCTCATCTCGTACCTATATGAATCTTCACTATCCTACTTGCATTGGCCTTAAATATAAGGCGACCTACGCGTCCAATTTCACCTATTTAAGTACGCAAATGTGGAATGCATTACTAACAGCAGTGAAAAGATACATGACCATCTACAATTCGGGCGAACTTTGAAGACCTGTTTGGTAAAGCCTACCCTGCTGTTTCTGATTAGCAACTTCAACTCTGCACTGATTTACAAGACAATGTTATTTCTTATATCTTTGTCATTTATTGTTCCCATTTACCCCTACCTTCCCTTACCCTGATTCTATTTGTATTTGTTTTTTTTGTTACAATCCAATTTATTACTCAGAAATCTTCATGCATTACCATAATGTATTCTTCCTTATGTATATACACACGATAGATATTTATACCATGATCTGTTCCAAGTATGTTATGATCCCATGTATGTTACCATATATGTATGCACCTTGTGTGTCAACATTTTCATTGATGATTCCACCTAGTAACACATCCATTAGAGTACATACACAACAAATTGTAAAGCTATCGTTCTTATGTACATTAATCTTAAGTTGCTATCATCAGTTTTTGTTTTATAACAGTACCCTCTCTTATCCCCCTCCCCCCTTACTACCTTCACTTTCGCCATGTACACTGAAAGAAACAATAGTCAGCATGTTACATTAAACTCAAACCGTAATTCCAATAGTAACACCTTACATTATTCCGTGATTGAACCCCTTATTTCTATTTGTATTTATCATCAACCGTATTGGAACTCCCAAATACGGTGACTTGTAAGCCTCATTGAGCCTGCTAATGTGTGGGA
This sequence comes from Microcaecilia unicolor, assembly GCF_901765095.1. Lineage (NCBI taxonomy): Eukaryota > Metazoa > Chordata > Amphibia > Gymnophiona > Siphonopidae > Microcaecilia > Microcaecilia unicolor. Next base: position 19,261,716 of record NC_044032.1, on the reverse strand, counting down.
AAATGGGGGATACAAATGCTGCAAATAAATAAGGGATTTATTCTTTGAAGGCATTTTAATCCCCTTCCAACAAATGATGGCAGAATATTTACTTCCAACTACAGTTTATTTTTATTTTTTTTATAAGATTCAGCACCAAGATTATTTGACCCACAAAGTGCTGCCTTTTGAGGCGTTACTTGTGGGTACTGCTCAGAAAATGTTAAGTCTCTAAACTGTATATTACTCACTAGGGCGCAGAGTTAACTAAAAATAGGTTTACATGAGCGGAATTTGGGATGTTCCATTCTGAATCTCTATAATCCTCTAATCTTGTGGAACAGAGTTAAAGTACTATATTGCTGGCATATGTATTCTGTTCATGCTTCTCTTATTTCTCCCGAATGGTCTGCACTATGTTGGAAAGGGCCTGGAAGTTTAAGCATTTTACTACCATGTATGTTGGAGCTGCCCAAGGATCCAGAGTTTCTGGACTCACTGGACACAAATTATTCCTTCAATGCCGATATCACAGTAGTTGCTGATCCTAAGTTATGGTTATTGCAATGGCAACCGCCAGACATGGCTACCCAGCATTTTCAAGTGCTTTTGACTTGACCGGCTGTATTAAAGAAAGTTGCTCATTGCTAGACTACAATTATGGTAACCACAGAAGGATGTGGTTAGACCAAGGCTGTGGATGCATATTATTTAAGTAAATTGACAGCCCTTAGAAGAGGACAATTAAGTTTCAGATGATATACCAAGCCACAATGGCTCCCATAACGCAAGCTCTGAGAACGATATATGATTATATTACAATTTTTATTTCCTCCTTTTGGAAGGTTTAGTTCAAGTGTCTAACAATATTGTGGTACTGTGTTACTTAATATACCTTTAACAAAACTATTCAGTTTTATTGTTCATCTTACTTTTGCAAACCTGTTTCGGTGCTTGCGTAGCTTAAATTTCAATATGCGTCACATGTGCAGTGTTTTATTTGGTGGTTGATAACCTTATTGTCTCTTGATGCTATTTATTTTTTTTTCAAAAGCTAATAAAAAAACATTTTTAATAAGTCATGTGTCTAGCAGGCTCTAATTGCAGTCCCCCCTCCTATTTATGAAGACACTAGAAGACTGCTGGAATCCCCTCCTCTAGACCTCAGTGCTGTGTTACTGCCTCCTCCCTTGCGTGCACGCAATCAATTTACCATGGCTGAGGGGTTTGTCTGCCTCTCTCGCTCCCTCCTGATCTCACTTTCAATAGACTCTCGGATGGCCAGCTTACAGGCACGCTGGCAGATTTCGGTCAGGTCAGCTCCAGAAAAGCCATTGGTCATCTTTGCCAGGAAATCCAGATCTATATCCTGCAAAAGGAAAGCAGACCTCAAGTTTGGTGCTGTTAATAGGTGTCAAATCTCTCCTGGACTCTGCTTTATTAAAATAGTACAAAAGTTAGGAAGTAGCCAAGTTACTCTTCATAGAAAGACATCTCAGAGATGGGGATATTCTGCTAACTGCATACAGTTATGCTCCATACTAAAGAGATGAGGGATCTTTTATCCTGCAGTAACTTCCTGTCCTTGGAATGAGAGCTAATATTACACATATTGCTGAAAACCAGGGCACAGCTGCTCATAGTTTCCAAAGAACAGACTGTAATACAGTCCTAGTTCAAGGCCGAGTGCCTCAGTCTGAACACAAAGAACCAGCTCAGTAAGCTGCACAACTTGAAACAGAAGCTGTTTGCATAAAGGGCAGCTTGTTTTTCAGGTTGCATTAAAACTCCCACTGGAGTAGACAAGGCTTTGACGATGAGGATTCTGACACTGGGACAGCCTGGTTTGTATCAACCTGCTTCCAAGTGGGAAAGGGGTACATGCTGACATCATTGCTGTTCCTGCTGTCAAGAAAAATAGCTATTAACAGAGAAAAGGGATAAATGTTAAAAAAAAAAAAAAAAAAACTAACCCAGACGTCCCAGAAAAGTGGCTACTTTAAAAAAAAAAAAAAAAAAAAAAAAAAAAAGTACATGAAACACCAAAAGCAAGCAGGAGATTGTTATATTTGTGTTTAGCATGATGAGTAGTAATCACAGTAGGACATTTATAATTATTTGTAGTCCAATACTTAAGGTTTAGAGGGTGTACAGTTTCTCACAAATAACATGTCAGTCCACAGATGATACAGATCCACTCAACCTTCTGAGCCTTTCATGCTGCTGGAACACTGCTAGACCCCTGCACCTCGGCATTTTAGACACCCTTGAGTTGCCAAGCCTCAGCAGGCCAAGTACTAGGCCTGCCCCTACTTTGCTCTGCAGGTGAAAATTTGCCATGTGACATCGCTCCATGTTCAAGTTGTTTTTCCATCAGTCAAAAAAATTCAGTTAAAGCGTTTTCATGATAGCTCTTTTATCTAGTAAGATTTAGAATTTGCTGCCTTCTCAAATATAGTTTTCACCTAATTATCTACACCTATTATTTGCTACAATGAAAAGTTATGATTCTAAATCCTAAGACAATTTGTTGACTTTCGTATTTTGGCTATTGTTTTAGCTATAAGGTAACGCTTTTAGGACATTAGTCCTACCACAACATCACTTTGTATTTGTTCACACCGGAGTCAGCAAACGCCTCTCCGGTACTAAGCCTATAAATAAGTGGGGAAATGTGGGATAAAAATGTAACAAATAAAATAAATGTAACCCGCTTTGATTACAAAGCTGATATAAGCGGGATATAAATGCAAGAATGGTATAGTATAGTAATTGAGGTGGAAGAGGAGAAGGAAGAGGTGGATTGTGCTATTTCGTTAAAATAGACAAAAAACTTGATGGCTCAGTATGGCTCCTACTTACCACCCCAACCACTAATTCCTACTTCCTGTTTACCTAAATGTAAGGGACTAAAGTGAGAACATTCTCTGTAGCTGAGTGTTAGGAGATAACTGGAGAACATAAAGACAATGCGCTCTTGGTAGGGTACCACTCAAGTCTGCACACTTCTGATCTAGTTGGAAGTCATCTCTATAGCATACTATCATCTTCCTGCTCCTAAGGTCTAACACAATTTTGTGCAGCAATCCACTTCATTAGCTCATTCCCAACAGGCCTCTTGGTCACTTCCTACATTGCTGCATGGTCAGGGGAGAATGCACCCACAGCCTACCTTAGCAACTGGTGACTTCCTCAGGTTAGCCTTCAGGATGGCCACACGTGACTTCTCATCAGGCAATGGGATGTAAATAAGTTGGTCCAGACGTCCTGGGCGCAGGATGGCAGGATCAATGATATCAGGACGGTTTGTGGCCCCAATGATGAAAACATTCTTCTTGGTGGACATACCATCCATTTCTGTCAGAATCTGATTGATTACCCGGTCTGCGGCACCACCGCCATCCCCAATGTTCCCACCACGTGCCTTAGCAATAGAATCCAGCTCATCAAAAAAGAGCACACATGGAGCAGCTTGCCGTGCCTGTGGACAATTTAATGGTATTAATATCAAACACAAAAAGCTCAGAGAAAGACATTAGGCGCAGTACTAAGGAGGAAGAGAGACATCAGGGCTGAACACATCACAGAGCCCTGTATGTATCAAGGGTGGTGATATCCTTGGGCATAAATGCATTTTTTTTTCACAAGCTTAAAAAACTAGTATGAATAATTTATTAAATGTAGCAAAGTCTGTATTCAGTATTACAACATTCTGCTTCTGATATGAACAGGAATATCTGAAACACGTACTTCCATTTACTTAGGCAAATTCTGGCATCTCAACAGTCTGACCTTCTCCATGCTTCTGGAGTGACTCCAGAGGACTGAAGACAGGCCAGTGTGGCTCCTCTTCACAACAGAAACAAGGAGAAATTAGATCTTACCTGCTAATTTGCTTTCCTTTAGTCCCTCCGGACCGGACCAGGATTGGACTGATGGGTTGTGCTCGCCTACCAGCAGGTGGAGACTGAGAAAAAAAAACTCTGACTCTAGAGAGCAAATAGGAGCCCTGGTCATGTGACCTTAGCCTCAGTATTTTTTCAGTCTCCCAGCAGGTAGGAAGCGAGCCCATTAGTCTCTCTCTATCTTTCTCTTTTAGAGGTTAATAATAAGAACAATATTGCTACCTCTTCTTCTGTGCCTAGGAATTCTCTGTTAGACACTGGTCAGGTAGGGTTTTCTTTTCCAGCCTCTGGGGTGTTACACTCGGGTGCCCCGGGTCCCTACCCCCTACCTCCCATATGTAGCTGGGAAGGGCTACCCTTTGTTTAGAAAGGTGTATGTCTTTGGGAGAGGCAGCCACTATGGAAAGTTAAAAGTACAAGTATTTTTTCCTTCCCCAGCATTTTAACGAGCAAGTTTTTTGAAAAAGAAAAAAAAAAAGGGGGGGGGGGGACAATACACAGATGGCTAACGAGCACAATCACTATAGGAACTTACAAGCACAAGTATTTTTTCTTTCCCCAGAAACAAGAAGCGGTTAACCACCACAGGTGACAGACTTCAGTGGCAAGTAAATTAATGGAATATCTGCTTAAAAATACACAAGTCACAGAACAGTGAGTTTCTGGATCCAGTGAATATCTGAAGAACACTGCTCAGACAAAATCTGAACAATTTCTTTGACTGGATAATCAGTGTTGGATTGGGGACAATGCTCGAAGTAATGTTACTTGGATTTAGGCCAGGCTTTTGACACTATTTCGTACAGGTGACTTCTAAAACTGAGCCTACTGCTATGCGGGAAAATGTGGGATACAAATGTAATAAATAAACAAACTTGGTATGGTTTCTAAAATGAATTTGGGTTAGAAACTGGTGAATGGGAGGTAGCAGCTGTAGTGCATGAAGTTCATTCTGATAAAAGGGATATTACTAGCAGTGTACCACCACAGGTACTTGTACAGCGCTGCGTAACCCTGGCAGCGCTATAGAAATGCTTAGTAGTAGTATGTCACTGATCCAGCTCTTTCGGTATTTTTGTAAGCAGTACTGAAGGAAAAACTTCTGGATAAAGGTTTGCTTTTCTGCAGATACCATTAAAATGTTCAACAGGACAAACACCCTGGAAGGCGTGAAAAACATGAGGAGAAATCCAACAAAGCTTGAGGAACAGTCTTAGACTAGAGTTTGGAAGCTAAGATTCAACAATCAGAGTTATGCATTTGGGCTGCAAAATCAAGAGTAGTACAGTATAGGAAGTGAAGTTCTTCTGTGAACAAGAGCGTCAGGAATTCTTTGAAAATGAAGGGAAATTTCTTACCTGTTAATTTTCTTTCCTTGAATCCTACTAGCCTAGTCCAAATGTGCGGGTCTATATCACCCTGACAGCAGATGGACACAAAGGAAAAAGTTACCTATAAGCAGGTGTTTGAGGACATCAGAACTTATGTTCACACATTTGTGTAACATCTATGAAGCCCCAGTACGGATGCTGCCCAGCATTCTTTCATCTTCTGGAAGGCTGACTGAACATCCACATGTGCCTTCCAGTCTGCCTGACTTGAGCGGGACCCGCAGTGGTATAAAAATACAGAGAATTCAACTCCGAGGGGAGGTAGGAGGGTATGTGAGAAAATATATCCTACAGTCTTCAGAGTACACCAGCAACTGATGGGTAACTTCACTTTCTCCAAGGACAAGCAGGACAATATGTCCTCACATTTGAGAATCCCTAGCTACCAGGCTCTCCGAAAACAAATACGTCAATAAGGACTTGCAACAGCAAGGCCAACCAGAACAAATAACTAACAAAAACCTGGAACAGAAAAGAATGGACCTACAGGATAGAGCTGGATTCCATACTCCAAACAAATTCTGTAGAGATGTCTGACCAAATCGGCTGTCGCATCAGGAATTCTGCTTGAGGGCAAAGGAAGACGTGAATACATGGACTGAAGACTCTGCAAACCTCAATGGAGGCTGATCTCCTGTGGGCTACAGATGCCAACATGGTTCTGACACTGAGCCATGATATGACCCTCCCAGCCTGGCGTAAGTGAAGGAGATGCAATCTACTAGCTAACTGGATAATGTGCATTTACTGATGGCTGCCCTCATCCTGTCTGGGGACAGTCTATGGGCTTTAGTACACTCCAGCTAGAAGGCTAAGGCTTGCCCTACATGTGTCATCTGCCGCCAATGTACTACCCTCTGCCTAAGAGGAGGCTCGAGGCCTCGTGGAACATGACTATAAGCTCTCTGTAACCAGGTGATCCTTCAGATACTCAGCACCTATTGCCTCTCTCTGATCCACATAAAAGACTTAGAAGCTGCTTCATCCTTACAAGAGTCACTAAATACCATGAAAAGCCTCTCTGGATTTTAACAATGTATTCACTTCAAAATAGTAGAGGATGCCCAGAAGGTTAAAACTCCTACTACTGACCCTACTTTCTCCTTTACAGAAACAGGAGGATACAACTTGATTCAAATGAAAAATGACGAGACCACATCATCAAGAACAGAAGAAAGGTGACGGTCCTGAAAATAAAATTATCTGGTATGGATCCTAACAAGATAGAGCCTGAATTTGAAATATGAGCTGAGCAGATGGACACTGAGGGACAGATCCTTTTATGCGATAGGCTTCAAGGGCTCAAAGGGGATGGGGAAGGGGGCTATCAGCACTTCCAAAACCAAATAGATCCCACTGTGGAATCAATGACTAATGAATATGAAATGCTGAACTTTCTGCAAGAACCAAGCTAGATCTGTATGCACATCCAAGGAGCCACCCTAGAGAATGACATAGGGACAAAGTTGGTCCCCAAGAGCTCTCTGACCCCAGCTGCATAAGCCTCAAACAGTTACATTTAAATCATTTTATTCAAGTTTTCCAGTAAACAGCTTTTAAAAAAATATATTATGCACCATTTCATACACCATGAAAACAAATACGGAATGTAAACTGCAGAAAGGCTTGAACTGTAGATAAAATATTTTTAATAACTACTAATCATTTCTAAAGCGCTACTAGACGTACACAGCATACACATCAAAAAATTTATGAAACTGATGCACAACTCCTTCTTTCCTCAGAGGAACCACTGTCCGCTTGCAGAAATCTGAGACAAAATTGTTTGTACCCACATGTATATATACACATTAAGCAAGCCTCAACAGGACTTACACTGGGGAGGCAAATAGTTTTTAAAACCCCAGACCTTGAATATGATAAACAAGATTTTAAAATGCACATCTGTCTCACTGTATAACCTTTAGTCTGTCAGGCTTAAATACATCCAACCCTATGAGTAAAGGGGGAGAAGGTGGGGTGTCATGGTAAAGTTTAGAATTAAAGTAGCTTAGTTCATTAGAAAAATTACACCATATTACATCCACAATAAAAGCAGCAGCAGTTTACATCAGTTTCCACCCTGAAACCAGCTGCTCTTTTCTCCTGCTCAAGTTGATGAAGCCCCCCCCCCCAAAAAAAAAAAATGGTATCCAGTTAAAGCAAAACTGGAATGTCCACATTATTCGAGTGAGCTTTGAAGACAGCACCAGAGATTGGGAAGCCAGACCAACGTTTCTATGATCTGGGTCCTGCAAATGGCAAAGAAATCAGGAACAAGGCTAGACTAGGCTTTGAACACAAATCCAGTAGTTGGGAAGAACCATGTCGGGCAGACTTCTATAGACTCTGCCCCCCCAAACTGGCAGGGATATAGTATGCCAGTGTTTAATCACAAAGTTTGAACATCGTGCCAGATACAGACCGGATGGCCTGTGCAGGTCTTTATCTGCCAACATTTACTATGTTATTCCTAGGTTACTAACCTCTTTAAAAAAAAAAAAAAAAAAAAACATTTCAATTATGTAAATAATCCTGCAGCACCAAATCCTCAGCTTGGTAAAAAGGATCAAACTGCAACATACCGACAAAAATCTGGACACAAACCCCATTAACACCATAGCCACTGATCTACTCTGCAAACCACTTAATGCAGAAAACTGTGCTCCCCTCAGGTACCCGTTCTTCCAGAAAAACATCTTTACTTCTGAATTCAACTACCCCAAACTTGGTATATGACAAAGGGGATGGAACTCCTCTCATAAGAGGAAAGGATAAAGGTTAGGGCTCTTCAGCTTGGAAAAGAGACAAATGAGGGAAGATATGATTGAGGTCTATAAAATCCTGAGTGGTGTAGAATAGGTAGAAGTAAATTGATATTTCACTTGTTCCAAAAGTACAAAGATTAGGGTACACTCAAAGTTACATGGAAATACATCTAAAACAAATAGGAGGAAATTTTTTTTCACTCAACAAATAGTTAAGCTCTGGGACTCTTTGCCGGAGGATGTGGTAACAGCGGTTAGCGTATCTGGGTTTTTTTTTTTTTTTTTTTAAAGTTTGGACAAATTCCCGTAGGAAAAGGCCATATAGTCTGCTATTGAGGCAGACATGGGGAAGCAACTACTTGCCCTGGGATTTGTAGTATGGAGTGTTGCCACGATTTGGGTTTCTGCCAGGTACTTGTGACCTGGCTTGGCCACTGTTTGGAAAACAGGATATTGGGCTAGATGGACCACTGGTTTGACCCAGTATGGCTACTCTTATGGTCTTATGTTCTTAATTTAGGACATTTCTTCTTCATATTTGGGAGCAACAGCATACAACTTGAAATGATAATGTTGGCCTGACACTGCTGCTCTCTAAAGTGCTTATAAGTTTCTGCAACTTATCAGAAAATGGAAGAAGCCCTGAAGCATCTTACCTTATCAAAGATCTCCCTGACGTTCGCTTCAGACTCTCCAAACCACATGGTAAGCAGCTCGGGTCCCTTGATGGAGATGAAATTGGCCTGGCACTCATTGGCGATGGCTTTGGCCAACAAAGTCTTGCCACAACCAGGTGGACCATAGAACAGTACACCTTTGGAAGGAGTCATTCCAAACTTCAGGAACTTGTCTGGATGCTCCACAGGGTACTGCAGAGAGAAAAAGCCCAGTAAGTTTCAAAAACCCTCTACAGTAACCGCAACGTGGGATGCGTGTAAATCAGGCAGTGCTTTTACCTCATCTACACAAAAATCTGTGTACAGGGCCCTCTCACCACTCTCACAACTGCACTAAAGGTTTGAGTGGCATCCTGCATAAAAAGAAGTGACATGTTCACTTTGTACACACAATGGACACTCTCAGAAGTGCTCACTTCAGGATACAAGCCTTCTCTTTGGGTAAGAGCTACATTTGCCAACTACACTTATTTCCTCCAACTGTAACTATTTCTTTTCTAAAGAAAAGCTAATGTTGGTACCATCAGATCAGAGTCCTTTACTGTATAACCTTGCTGACCAAAAGTTGGCGGTACATGAGTGTGAAATTAAGATGGTCCTCAGTTAATGCACACAAGTACAGGGAATGTTATAGATATGCCAATGTCCCTTCTCTCATCTGCAATGAGTTAGTCTTATCTTCATGTCTAAACTGTGAGCTTTTTACATGCAAATCGGCTTAATAGAAGCAAGACCAAACTAGCAATTCAGGGTGAAAGAGTGGCTCAGAACCTGAGACAAAGGGTTTTATACCCCACCTCTGCCTTCCTGGTTCAGTCTTTACATAATGACTTTTTCAAATGCTGCTCCAACACTCATTCATGCAAGCAGTAATATCTTATCCTTTACCTGTACAAGCTCCTGCAGCTCTCTCTTCACGTCTTCAAGGCCACCAATATCTTCCCAGGTGACCTGAGGCACTTCTACTACAGTTTCACGTAATGCTGATGGGTTACTCTGGCTCAGAGCCCACTGTCAATAGAAGCAACCATGTTAAATTAGCACTCTGAGTTACCATATAAAAAGGGACTGTTGGAAGCAGAGGCATAGCCAAACTTCGATTTGGGAGGGGGCATGAGACCAAAGTGTATGTGTGTGTGTGTGTTTGTGAAAACATGAATGCGTACAGGGGAGGGGGGAAAGCAGGGCAGGCAGCGCGGCTGCAAATATAGCCGCAAGAAAGCTTTTGCAGTCAAGGCATGGGGACCCCCACCAGCCAAACCAGCAGACCTTGGGGTGCCCAGACCTCCATGGCTATGCCTCTGGTTGGAAGAATGACAAAGGCAGTTAAGATTACCCTGAAGTCGTCCATCGTCACAGCTAATGAGTTCATCACTTCTGCATCTATGGTTTCATCTTCCAGATCAATTAGATCCATCTTCTTCCTGATGGCTTGAAGTGCAGCCTCAGAACAAAGTGCTGCCAGGTCAGCACCCACATGGCCATGGGTCTCGTTAGCTACCTGGGGGGGGAAAACAACAAGTAGAAATTATACTGAGAAGAAAAAGAATGCGGACAGCTCATTTGCTAGGGAAACAAATGTAATGATGAACACTTATCTGGTCTGGAAAGAAATGGAACACGTACTAAGACGCCACACTAAGCATAATAGAAGCCGACCGAATTTCAGTTTTGGTGCCAAAAGCTGTCCAAAATCCAGATTTGGCCAAAAATGACAGTACATTTTCGGCTGAAACCAAAGCCCCCCCCCCCCCCCAAAGGCCCTCCCCTAATGACCTCTTCAGGGCAAGAGCAACCCCCCCCCTCCCCCATGTCAGCTTTGCAGTTAAAATGGCTGCTGCGACTTCCTGCAACAGCCTCAAGACTGATGTGAGACATCATGGCAACCATTTTGAGACTGGAAGCGGCATGGGCAGGAGCAACTGGGGATTGCTCCTGCCCATGCCGATTCCAATCTCAAAATAGCTACCACAAAGCTGCCATGGGAAGTTGCGGCAGCCATTTTGACTGCAGTGTGGCATGGGCAGAAGTGACTGGGAATCGCTCCTGCCCTCAAGAGGCCACTAGACCACCAGGGCTTCTAAAGGTAGGCCCAGGGAGGGTCTTTGGGTGGTGGGAGGGCAGCCTGGTAGTTTCGGCTTTGGCCAAAACGAAGCAGCAAATTCTGGCCACAGATTTCGGTTTCAGCTGAAACCAAAACCCCCGATTTTGGTTGCCCTCCAAAGCATAGCCAAGTGGGAGATTCAGGGCCATGGCCATGTGGTACACTAAGTGGTGCTGGTAGAGAAAATGAAGCTAATGAACAATCCAGAGACTGACTTTCTTCAATGCACCTCCATGTAGTTTGCTCCCAGCTACTGTGGTCAGTAGTATATAACCCTTACAATGAATTTTACAAAGCCTCCTCTTATTTGCAAGACAAATCAATTTCAGCGTAGTGGAAATGTGTTAAAACAACTATTTCAACACCTTGCCTTTTCCAAACGATCCATCTTCAACTCCCAGAATTAGATACTAGCGCACAATGTACCAACCTGCTCCAGATCAACATCATCCGACAGCTTCATGTTCTTGGTGTGAATCTGGAGGATTTCCAAACGTCCTGTAGCATCAGGAATACCAATATCTACCTCTCTGTCGAAACGGCCTAAAGAGAGCAACATAGTCAAAGCTCTTTGTATCAAGGTTTCAGACATGGTGAAGGGGAATTCAATTTTCTTGTCAACATAGGAGTGGGGAAGGCAACTCTAGTTTTCAAAGCAGTCCTCAATTTCCCCAATAAGAAATTAAGTATTTCTTAGACAGAGTGTATCTTACCAAATCGCCGAAGTGCCGGGTCAATGCTGTTAGGTCTGTTGGTAGCAGCCATGACAATCACATGTGCTCTCTGCTTCAAGCCGTCCATAAGAGTCAGCAACTGGGAGACTATGCGCCGCTCCACCTCACCGTGTGTCTGAAGAAAACAAAAACATCTCTGGCTAGTGTAGTCACAGCAGATTTTTTTTTTTTTGTGTTACATTTGTACCCCAGCGCTTTCCCACTCATGGCAGGCTCAATGCAGCTTACATATACAGGTACTTAATTTGTACCTGGGGCAATGGAGGGTTAAGTGACTTGCCCAGAGTCACAAGGAGCTGCCTGTACCTAAAGTGGGAATCGAACTCAGTTCCCCAGGACCAGAGTTCACCACCCTAACCACTAGGCCACTCCTACACTGTTGCTACTATTTGAGATTCTACATGGAATGTTGCTATTCCACTAGAAGTCGGCCCTTGCAGGACGTCAGACTCACAGAAGCAGAAGCCTGCGCAGCCTTCTACATTCGCTAGTGGAATAGCAACATTCCATGTAGAATCTCCAATAGTAGCAACATTCCATGTAGAATCTCCAATAGTATCTATTTTATTTTTGTTACATTTGTACCCCACGCTTTCCCACTCATGGCAGGCTCAATGCAGCTTACATATACAGGTACTTAATTTGTACCTGGGGCAATGGCGGGTTAAGTGACTTGCCCAGAGTCACAAGGAGCTGCCTGTACCTAAAGTGGGAATCGAACTCAGTTCCCCAGGACCAGAGTTCACCACCCTAACCACTAGGCCACTCCAAGCATGTTATAGGATGCCAATACAAAATTAGAAGTTAAAATAGCACCAAGTAAGCTTGATGATCCTGCTAATACAGACGAACTCGCTATTAAAGTGCCCAGCAAGTGATATCATAGAAACAACACAGCACAGCCGATAACAAGTACTGCTCTTACAGACTAGTACAGGCAGTGGTGTGCTGGTAAATGTTTAACACGTTCTCCCCCCCCCCCCCCCCAAATATATATGTACGTAACATTATGTATTTTATTGGTACAAACTACTAATTTCTAAAGCGCTACTAGACGTACGCAGCGCTGTACACTTGAACATGGAGAGTCCCTGTTCGACAGACCTTACAATCTAATTAGGACAGACAAACAGGACAAACAAGAGATAAGGGACTATTATAAATAGGTGGAAAAATGTGGGGTACAAATGTAACAAATTAATTAAAGTGATGATAAAATAAGGGTTCGGAGTTAAAAGCAGCATCAAAAAGGTGGGCTTTTAGCTTAGATATGAAGACGGCCAGAGATGGAGCTTGACGTACCGGCTCAGGAAGTCTATTCCAGGCATATGGTACAGCAAGATAAAAGGAATGGAGTCTGGAGTTAACGGTGGAGGAGAAGGGTGCAGATAAGAGAGATTTACCCAGAGAACAGAGTTCCTGGGGAGGAATGTAGGGAGAGATGAGAGTGGAGAGGTACTGAGGAGCTGCAGAGTGAATGCACTTATAGGTCAATATGAGGAGTTTGAACTGTAAGCGGAAACAGATAGGAAGCCAGTGAAGTGACTTGAGGAGAGGGCTAATATGAGCATAACGACACTGGTGGAATATTAGTTGTGCAGCAGAATTTTGAACAGATTGAAGAGGAGAGAGATGGCCAAGTGGGAGACCTGTGAGAAGCAAGATGCAATAGTCTAAGCGAGAGGTGATAAGAGCGTGGATGAGGGTTCTGGTAGTGTGCTCAGAAAGGAAAGGGCAAATTTTGGTGATATTATAGCGAAAGAAATGACAGGTCTTAGCAGTCTGCTGAATATGTGCAAAGGAGGAAAGGGAGGAGTCGAAGATGACCCCAAGGTTACGAGCTGATGAGACAGGAAGGAGGAGAGTGTTATCCACAGAAATAGAGAATGTAGCAACCAATTTACAAACATACAATATTCTTTATTGTAAATTCCATATGCAACCCCAAAATAACAGCAGATGTACAGATCTGTAGGACCCAAAGCAGTACAAAGCAAACCAAGTCATAAACACAGTTTATACCAAATTGTTTAGCCACCCTTAGATTTTGCATTTGGGTTTAACAAGCAATACCATGTGCATGTAAGATCTATATCTATGTTTACGGCATATGCCCTAAATATGTCATGCTTGGTAGCAATAAAGAAAGTGATGGAATATTCAAATAGCAGGCAGCCAACAGATTTAATTTCCACTGAAAATAATTAACTTTGTATGAACAAAAACGTTGTTCAGCTCCAACTGTTCTACTGCTGCTTTCTCATTATTCCTGGGACTAATCTATATACACACACACAGCCGGGAGACAAAGATTAACCACCAACACAATCTTCTTTTCAGAGTCCCTCTTTGCCTTCCTTATAAGTGCTTTGCATTTGCTTGCCATTCCCTATTATTTTCAGTCGGATCCTTCTTCCATTTTCTGAAGGATTTTCTTTTAACTCTACTAGTTTCCTTCACCTCATTTTTTAATCATGCCTTTGTCATTTGCCCGTTCTTCCTCCTTTTTTTAATACATGGAATATATCTGGCCTGGGCTTCCAGAATGGTATTTTTGAACAGCATCCACGCCCGATGCAAATTTTTCACCTTTGCAGCTGCTCCTCTAAGTTTTTTTTTTTTTTTTAAACTGTTACTCATTTTATCATGGCCTCCTTTTTGAAAGTTAAATGCTAACACATTGGATTTCCTGTGTGTACTTACGCCACAGCTTACATCGAATCTGATCATGTTATGATCACTATTGTCAAGCAGCCCCAGACCCATTACCTCCTGCACCAGATCATGCGCTTTACAGTTGTTCCCCCTCTTCCTGAACCAGCTGCTACATAAAGCAATCCTTGATTTCATCAAGGAATTTTACCTTCCTGGCATGCTCCAAAGTGATCTAGTCAATATCGGGGTAACAGAAATCACCCATTATTGTGTTGCCCAGTTTGTTAGCCTCCCTAATTTCTGATATTTCTATATCTGTTCATCCTGGACAGGTGAACGGCAGTGCAGTCCTATCACTATCCTTTCTCCCCTTACACATGGAATTTCTATCCACAGGGATTCCAAGATGTGTTTTGTGTCCTGCAAAATTTTTAGTCTATTCAAGGCCCTCAACAATTTGATCCACCCTATCACTGGTATATAATTTGTACCCTGGTATGACACTGTCCCACTGGTTATCCTCTTTCTAGTAGTCTCAGAGATGCCTATTATATCTATCTTTTCATTTAGTGCAATATATTTTAACTCTTATTTCTTAGGCTTCTGGCATTTACATCTAGACATTTCAAACTATGTTTGTTCCTATTTACATCTTGCTCAGCAATTGACAGCGAATTGGTAATCTTGAAAATTTGTCTACTTTTTATTTAAAAGACACCTGGTCTACTATGGTCTCTACAGCAACCTTGCTATCGGGATTGCCATATCTTTCCGTTAAGGTGATATCTTTGAAAGATACTTTAGGCTTCCCCCTTCCCTAGAATGTTGCCCAGTTCCTAACAAATCTAAAACCTTCCTCCATCATTGTCTCATCCACGCATTGAGACTCCAGAGCTCTGCTTATCTCTTGGGCCCTGCACATGGAATGGGGAGCACTTCTGAAATGCTATCCAGGAGGTTCTGGATTTCAGCTTTCTACCTAAGAGCCTAAATTTGGCTTCCAGATCCTCCCTCCAACATTTTCCTAAGTCATTGGTACCCACCTAACAAAAAGACAGTAGGCTCCTCCCCAGCACTGACTAAAATCTTATCCAGGTCCACCACCTTCACACCAGGAAGGGAAGTGACTAAGCATTGCTCACATCCACCAGCCACTCAGCTATCTACATTCCCAATGATCGAATCTCCAACTACAAAGCAGTCGTAACCCTTCACTCCTGGGTAGAGCTCCAGGAGACATCCTCAATGCGAGAGGATGTTGCATCCCCTGGAGGGCAGGGCCTGGCTACAGGATCACTTCCTGCCTCTCCACAGTGATGCTCTCCCTTCAAGAGACCTTTCTCCTTCATGGCAGCACAGAAGTTGCCAGACTGGAGGTGGGACATCTGTCTGCCTCAGCTCCTCCAGGTCTGTTATTCTAGCCTCCAGAGATTGGACCTGTTCCCCGAGTGCTAGGAGCTCTTTGCATAGAGTATACACATACAACTTCACACCAACTGGAAGATAATCAAACGTGACACTTCATGCAAAAAGACTGGATAGCCCCCATCTCGCTGCTGGACTGCTGCCTGCACCTTATTATTGGTAATTTCTTGTTGCTAATGGAGTGGGAACATATAAACTGAAGTCTCCTAAGATTTCTAGTTATATGCTATGCTACTATTTTGGTGGGGGTTTTTTAATATTATTTTTTCCACTTTAAATCTTTATTCATTAAAGAGAAAGCAAACCAAAACATAATACATCAAGAAATATGTATACAAAGCCCCAAGGCTAAACATTCCATGAACTTAATGAATTCCCCTCTCCCTTTCCCATGTAACTCCCTCCCCTCAATTAAAACCAAATACAGAACATGTGTAGCTGTTCCTTCAACTTATGTCCTCAGCATTCCCAACCCTACCCCCCCCAAAAAAAAAAAAAAAAAAAAAAATTCTACTACCCAGGACAAACTTCTCAGCCAGCAGTGGGTATGTCGATCAAATAGCCCTTTTCTCAATGTGCAAGGTGCTCCATTTCAACTAAAACAGACACCTTCAAATGCCAATCCTGTATAGTAGGACCAGAACATTTCTTCCAATGAGCGGCAATAAGACAACATACAGCAGCCAGACCCAAACACTGAATCTTTTGTTGCCACCATAACCCCTCCGAGTTTCCAAAACCCAATAAACAATGATGAGGAGAGAGTGTAAAGACCTTACCTAGGACTATTGTCAATGCCCGCCCCAGTTCCCACCAAAGTTTCTGTATAGGATCACAGGACAACCATTTATGAATAAAAAGTACTCTCACTCCCACAGTGCCCAACACTGAGTCTGAGACCATTGGATAGATAGAATGCAAGCGGGAAGGAGATACCATCGAGAACACTTTATAGGTATTTTTGAGCCTGCCGTGAGTGGGAAAGCGCAGGGTACAAATGTAACAAAAAAAAAACAGGTCAGAGTCACTTCCTTAAAGATGTGGTCCCAGCTGTCATCCCCAATATGAATCCCCACATCCCACTCCCATTTAGACTTAAAATTAAACAGATAGGGGATGTGGAATTCTCCACAACACAACCCATAAGTTCTCCAAATGCTCTCCTCCCACCGGATTAGAATGCAACCATCCCTGGGCAGAGAAAAAAATGTCTTAAGTTGTAAGTAAAGAAAAAAAATTCCCCTTAATTAACCCGTAGTCTCACAGAGAGGATCATATTAAATAAGTGCTCCCCTCACAAACAAATCCTGAAATCTTACCACTCCAGCCATTTCCTATTGTTGAGACACCCCCCTATACTGACCACTACCAAAGGTAGGTTCCCAGCGGATAGCAACCGAAGTCAAAACCTATGCTCTATTCCCCCAGCACTGCCAAGTCTCCCCAAATCCCCAATAAATGCTTAGAAAAGGGATTGGGTAGCAGGGCTTGCTTCTCCCGTGTGGAGGAAGAAAGCCATAAAATATGTTTCAAAGGCAAAGAGGGACAAAAAGCTTGCTCCATGTGACAGAACAGTGTGTTTTAAGCATGTAAAATTGCCTTTATTAAATCTTGTCTTTATTTTTCTGCATTTATATCCCACCTCTTTGCAGGCTCAATGTAGCTTGCATTATGCCGTAGTGGCGATCGCCAATTCCGGAATTAGAAGTACAGAATATTATTGCAATTAAAGTACAGAAAATATAAAGTAAATTAGAAGAAAATAGATAAGCAATTCATTTCAGGTATTTATTAAATCTTGAAGTGCATTTCTCTAGTTTGGCCAGCAGATGGCACGTTATGTTTTAAGTTGTTTCCTTAGTTAACAGTTAAGGAAAGGCCCAAGTGATATAACCAGGTTTTTTTTTTTTTTTTTTTTTTCAAATGTTGTTGTTGACTGGGCTCTGATTGGCCCAGGAGTTTTTTTTTTTTTTTTCATTTCAATTGTACTGGCTGTTTATTCCGTTTCAGCCCGGGAGAAAAGAGCTATCTGCTGAAGTCATGTAAAAAAAATAAAGTTATATTTGATAACTGGGGAACAGTTATATGTTCTGATCTCCCCAGGTACTTCCTAGGAAGTAAACAAATGTTTAGTTAGTGTTATAATTGATCCATATTTCAGTTACCTGTTATTGTGCTAATTGTACATTTTTTGTACATTGTTCAATTTTTAAAGACAATAAGTAATTGTTTATTGCCTCTGCCTGTCTGAACTGAAAGAATCCTGGTTGTGGTGTGTGTTGGGTCTGTGAGTGCTTTCTGGGAACCGTGGGACCACGGAGTGTGGCACCAGTAACCTAGAAATCACTGGGGATAAATTTGAGAGGAGACTCGCCCAGAGACAGTTGTGACCCAGACAGTAGGAGGAGGGTGCTAGTGTAGAGCACGAGCGGAAGGTGCAGGCGGACCTGAGCTGTTCTGGGGATAGACCCTCTAAGTGACCGCGGGGTAGACCCAGGCGGGTGGCTAGGCGTTTGACACTCCACAAGAGTGGCTGGTTTATCTTCCCCGATCTTCCAATCTAAGGAATACGCATTTGTGCCCCTCCCCCCCCCCAGTAGTACCAGTGCACATTAGGCATAGCAAGGCCTCCTTGAGCCAAACTACTCCAAAGAGTAGTTTGAGCTGTACATGGATGCTAACCCCCCCCCCCCCCCCCCCCCCCCCCCAAGCAAAAGAAAAAAAGTTGCACCACAGTCCAAAAACCTCCTCGGGAGTGCAACAGGTAATGTTTGAAATAAGAGTAACCACTGTAGGACATTCATTTTCAACACAGAAATACGCCCCCACTACAATAACCACAGTCCCTTTCCAACAATTCAAATCCCCCTAATTTCCCTTGCCAATTTCAGATAATTAATGGAGAATAATGGGTCAGATCTCAAGGAAGCATAATCCCAAAGTAACAGGCAGATGAATGAACAAAATGGAGCGGGAAAGTCTGCTGTAAAAACTGCTCCTCTTGCGGTAACGTATTTAAGCCTAACATCTTGGATTTATCCATATTAACCTTAAAACCTGCTACAGTACCATAATCCTTCAGTTCAAGGAGAACTGGCAATGTCCGCCCGGGATTGCGTACGTTAAACAAAATATCATCCACAAAGAGTGCCAACTTATGTTTTTGAGAACTGGTAGCCCCTGCACATCATTATTTTCCCGAATACCAATAGCCAACAGTTCAATCAACAAAGCAAAGAGAGGGAACAGGGGACAACCCTGTCTCGTACCCCGCTGCACAGGTAAAGTATCAGAGTAAGAAACCATTAACTCTAACCAGGGTCACTGGGTTTGCATAAAGGGAACATACCCAAGTACAAACGTGTGGACCAAACCTCATCTTTTCCAAGACCCCCCCCCCCCCCCCCCCAATAAGAAAGCCCAGCGGACTCTATCAAAGCCTTTTCTGCGTCTGTAGCCAACACTACCACCTTATCCAGGGACTGCTGAACTCCATACATCAAATGTAACATCCTACGGACACTATCGCCCATCTGTCGTTACAAATAAAGCCAGATTGGTCAGCAAGAATCAACCCAGGGAGGACCTGTGCCAACCGATCAGCCAAATCTTGGTATGAGTTTCACATCTAAATTTAGTAAAGAAATCAAATAGTCTTTCCCCGGCTTCAAACACCACCGAGATCATGACCTCCCACATAGAAAGGGGGACAGATGTCCCTCCATCACCGCCATTGCCACCCTCACCAGAAAAAGACCCACTTCACCAGCAAAAGATTTATAGAAAGCACTAGAAAAACCATATAACCCAGGAGATTTACCAGAAATAAGGTTCTTGACCCCACCCATCATGTCCCCAGTGTAATGGGTTCCTCCAATTGAGCTCTATGTGTAGGGGTTAACGTGGAGAGCGGGTGAGACTGAAAGTAGGTGTCTATTAGCCCAGGAGTAATCTACTCTCTTTCTGGGCATAAAGGCCTACATAAATATTCTCTAAATCTCCTTTTGATGTCTGCACCCGTGCGATACATACCACCCCCAGCACCGCATATCCTCTGTACCTCCTGAATTACCCGACAACCCCGTAGATAGAGCCATGAGAGAACTAGCTTTATTGCTATATTCAAAAAAAAATGTTGATGGAGCTTCTGCAAATTTGTATTTTCCCCAGCTCCCCCAAGTGTACGCAGTTCCAACAACAACTGAGTCATGTGTTCTCTTATGCTGCTGTTCTACCTCCAGAAGCTTTGTATGCAACTTTAAGGACCGTGCAAGCTCTCTCTCATTTCCTCCTTGCACTCCATTTGATAACTTCCCCTCTAATCACCACCTTTAGAGAATTCCACAAAACCCCATCACTGACTATACCAGTATCATTAAAATCTAAGAATTGGGCGATAGATCGTACCTCTTCACAGATCCGTGCATCCCCCAGGAGAGACTTAAGATGCCAAAATCCCTTGCTTCTAGGACACCCCAGTCCCAAAACACTCACCCAAACCGGTACGAAATATGTCCACCCCCGCCCCCTTAATAGTTCCCACATATCCCGATGGACCCATGGAGTCTATATAAGTGTAAGTATCATTAGAATGAGAACAAAAGGTAAAATTCTTCTGGGATCCATGCCGTACCCTCCAGCTGTCAACCAATTCCCAAGACCTCAACAGTTGTAATAAGGCCTTGCGGTGGACTCAGCTATGTTCTCAACCCCCCCTCCCCCCTTGGAATGGTCTAACCTCGCATCAGAGGCAACATTAAAATCCCCTCCCACTATCAATTCACCTTGCATAAAGTCCCCCAAAGGAGATTATAGCTCCTGAAAAAAAATGAGCCCAACTGGAATTGGGGCATAAATGTAAACAAGGGTGACGAACCACCCCTAATATCCCTTAACTGCCAGTGGCCCTGGGGGTCTATATTGGCCCCTTATATCAAAACGGAATCCCCTACAAAAAAGGATTGCAATACCACCCAACCTTTGTCCTTCCCTCATATTTATGAGCCAAAACTGTCCCATACTGGCAATGCTGCAACAAACAGGTATCAGGAGCCCAAAGATGCAAAATACCACATGCCATTTGAGGATTATGTTTTCCAGCATTGTTACGGCCATTAACATTCCATGGTCTCACCGTAATCTGTGACTGATAATCAAACCAAGACCATGGAAAAGATGTCCTGGTTTGAGTCACCTGAAACTGACCCCATCAAAGCCCTCCCCCCCCCCCCCATCTCCCTTCACCTCCCCCCCCCCCCCCCCCAATAGAACAAGCTGTTTTACACCTCCTTACTTTCTCATTGGGAGAGCTGATCAGAGATCACGACGGGTCTGATGTCAAATCCCAATAACATCCTCAGTGCCCCACCAACCCCCCTCTATATAATACACAAATTCCCCAATAGAATCCCACCCCCCATCTAAAACCAACCAATCTTAGAAAGACCCCCCCTAACCTAATCCCTCACTTCTTGAACATAAGTTTGAACAGTTTCCATCCCCAAGTACTCCTACATAAGAAAAACCAAATCTTTGAAATTATTGGAACAGCATCTATTTAGTTCCAAGACATCATCTCCGTTTTCTGTGCGCTCTTGAGATTGCGAGATCTTTTGTTTGTCTGTATATCCATTAGAAATACATAGGCAAGAAACAAAACTGATCAACTGGCCGATTTCAGTCCTTTCTTGCATGTGTTCACCACCTGCTGCCAGGCCAAATCTCGCGAGGTTTCAGAAGCACCGTTGTTCCACCCGCTGGGGAAGCTGCAGAAGTAACTGGAATGTTATTACATCCAAGATCCTTTAAGGCTCCCCAAGCTTCAGCAGGTGATTTCACTCTCCTAGACTTGCTGTCCACAGTGGAAAAGGAAATAACCAGTGATATTTATATCCCTTAGCACGAAGAAGCATGGTCACCTGATGGAAGGAACACCGATTCTGTAGCATAGTCCATGCTAAGTCCTGAAACACCATGACCTTTAAGTCTTTCCATGCCACCTCTCGTTGCGACAAGCTTCAATAGAATCTTTCCTTGGTGCCAAAATCAGTGAAACAGGCTACAGTATTCCTTGGAAATCTAACTCTCTGCTGATCTGACTTCAATGAACCCTTACAATGCGAAAATCCATGTGGGCAAAATCTGGGTCTCCCTGTAGCAAGTCCTTGCAAAATTCCGTTACTACCGTGCTAATATATATTAATATGGATGTTTGGTTTTACAATTTTGTATGTTTATCTGGGTTAAAATTTGGAATTTTGAATAAAATTTACAATCAAGAAAGTTTGTGAGGAATGTGAGAATCTGATATCACTCCTTTTCAAACATTTACCACTGGCTGCCTATTACCATAAAATTCAAAATACTTTATTGCTCACCAGGTGTATTATGAACAAGCAGGTTAGAGCTCTATGACCATCCCATATTACTTAGAATCATTATGCCTCACGACTCTAGAGCTGATTGGGACTCTACCAGGAAGAAAGGATTTTTTTTTTAGTTAGCACCCATAATGTGGAATGGGCTTCCAAAACATGATGTGTGAACCAAACCTTAAAAGCATAGGTTTTTTTTTTTTTATAACCCTATTTATAAGCAGACTTTGATGTCCATGGAATGAGGGAAGTGGGTTATTTACTAGCAACCATGAGGAATACTCATTTTCAGTAACTCTTGCATGATTACATTTTACGAATGCTGTTTCCCTATCATTTTTAATGGTTTTCCTTTCCTTTATTCTGTTTTGTTACTATGTAAACCACTTTGTTCTCACAAAAGTGATTTATCAAATTTAAACAAATTACCAAGCAGAAATGATAGCAGCTTTTCATATGTAAGCACATTGGTTGGTCTGTTCAACCCAGTGTCCTGGCTCTGTAACATGATTTAGAACAAGAGTCCCTGGTTTTGAGTTTTTCTGGTTACACTGAAATAAATCAGAAGCAAGCTATTAAGACAAAGCCCCCTTCCTTCTAGAGCATTTCAGATGAGAACCCATTAGTGATCCAGCATATGCATCATCCAGCACGCTGACAAAATATTTTCACTAAGAGTCACGGACTGCACTTGAGAACTTCATGGCACCAATATCACAGATCTAAGCTGATGGGCATTGTACTAGCCCTGCCAGTAATAAGACAGCCCTGAAGCTGTCAGCATGCGTGTAACTCTGGACGGTCATACTACCCACAGTTCTGAACTGCAGTGAACTCACCTTCTCTCTCTTTGGAGCTATAGCATCAAGCTCATCAATGAAAATGATGGCAGGAGCATTCTTCTCTGCTTCTTCAAAGGCTTTCCTCAAGTTACTCTCAGACTCTCCTGCCAGTTGCTCATTATTTCAGGACCTCAAGGAAAAGGACAAAATAAATCAGTATGGCTTCTCTCACCCAAAGAAAGGTTTTCACATGCAAATGGGGGTGAACTCTGGTAGATTAGAACCACATGCATTATGAATCTAAGGAAATGACAACCCATCTGGAAGGATCTAACCATGTAATTCTACTGCACAACAACTAGTCCCCAGTAAATGAGTACAATCAAGGTTTTCCTAATACCAGGAAAACGTCCAGCTCATCTGCTTGTTATACACCAAATTGCTCAATAGTTCCCCATTTAACACAACATGCTCAATAACCAAAATCTATAGCCACAGACCGGACAAGGTGCCCATGCGATAGACACTGCTTTGCAACTACCATTAATCAAGAAAAGAAAGCCCCAGTCTCATTAGCCACAGCACGAGCAATCAAAGTCTTCCCAGTGCCCGGGGTGTCCATACAGAAGAATCCCACGTGGGGCTGCAGAAGACAAGATATTTTCATTCAAGCACAGCAGTTAAGTTGAATTTAAAGCTAAACACACCATTTCACACAACAATTGTGTGGATTGTAATACTACTGCCACTTTAAAAACATGAAAATATTTCCCCAGTGAAACCCCTATATATTACTTAATCATAACCTTCTTGAAGAGAACATTTACCCATTGCTTTGTATTAAAGGACATTGAGACTTTCTGGAATCTATTACACAGCTCAACTGACATGCATAGCTCAAGAATGAGCTCTGGACAACACAGGCACGTCAGAGAAGCCAGGTTCTACCACCTATTGGGTCCTTGTTAAAACAAAAAAAAACTACAACTTCCACAGAAACAAAGTACTATATCCTGCAATATAAAATCAAGTCTGGCAACTAAACCACCCTTTATGCAACTCTGCAGCTTCTCTTAATTCTCATTTGTTGTAACAGAAGGGTTAAGATTCTCACTTTTCTTAGGCATTCGAAACCTTAACAGAGTATCAAGAAAATTACAGAAACTTTGGCAGAATGTTCAAGAGTGCTTTGACACTGTTGAAGATAGGGCATCAAATGTCTAGTTAAAGCTAAACATGAAAAAAAGACCAAATTCATCTGGTTTGCCCACCTGTGTTGTCATTTCCATCTGAAAAGATTAAATTAATGGTATAGAATTTGACACTGCTCATGAGTACTGGGGGTAAATACTTGACTCTAAATTGACTTTTCAAGATCATATCAAGAAAGTCACTCAGGGTGGTTTTTTTTTTTTTTTTTTTTAAATAAATTAAAATTGAAACGTGAAAGTTCTCTTCTAATCACCTGAAACTCATTACCAAGCATTGATTTTATCTTCCCTAGATTATTGCAACCTTCTCTATTTGGATGTACTTAGACTTCCCTCACCATCTGCAGGTTTTACAGACACAGCGGCTAAGTTACTTTTATTGTACATCGGTATGGAATGAGCTTCTTATTTCTAATCAGACTTCACTGGCTGCCTGTTCGTGCTCGATTTATTGATGCACTATTGTTTTTAGAATTTTATATGGTCTGGCACCTCGCTACATACACAGGCCAGTTTTCTCCAAATATTTCTAGAATTTAAACCAGTAACAGGTTCTTTTATTACATTTTCCTGCCATCAAAATATTTGATAAGAGTTTTTTACTGCTTTTTCGTATCAGGCTGTCAAATGCAGGAATTCTTTACCATCTGAGATCAGACAGGAAGATTTTGAAACCTTTAAGAGATTTTTATCATAATGTGAAATTATTTTTCTGTGATATGTATATTGGATATTTCTCTTGTTAATGTTATGTAGTTTGCTCTAAACGTATGGTAAGCAGCAAACAATAAGTATCTATTCTGATAGCTGTGATGCACCCCATCCAGTTATTGTAAGGTTTACTCATCTCTCTAATCCTTCCTAGTTCCTAGGCCATCAGTTTTTAGTTCATATTATAAATGTGTTTCAAGTCAGCAGGAAGCAGAGCAGGGGTTCTCAACCAGTCCTCAGGACACACCCAGCCAGCTAGGTTTTCAGAAAATTCACAACGACTGTGCAAGAGATAAATTTGTATGCAATATCACCTTATATTCATTGTGGGTATCCTGAAACCTGTCTTGCTAGGTATATCCTGCATTAGTGAGTACTGAATTCATCTGATAGCTGAGTTATATATTATCAACTTGTAGCTGCTTAACAATGACTGCCAAAGAAAATTTATACTGGTCTCAAAACAGATTTTTTAGACAAGTTTATGTAACGATACACCAGACATGTTAGATGATGGTCTAATTCACAGTATACGTATCTGTACTTGGAAAATGTGATGAAAAATAAGGAGAAATTAGATCTTACCTGATAATTTGCTTTCCTTTAGTCCCTCCGGACCGGACCAGGATTGGACTGATGGGTTGTGCTCGCCTACCAGCAGGTGGACGACGAGACCAAACTCTGCCTCTAGAGAGCCAATAGGAGCCCTGGCCATGTGACCTAGCCTCAGTATTTGAATAACAAAGCAGGAAAGAAAGAAAGAAAGACCATCTGTGCCGTATGGAATCCTAGCAGCCACAAAGCACTCGGCAATGCCAAGTATCAGAGCTCACCAACAACTCTTACCAGAGAAGTGGTATGGCCCGATTTGTACTACAGCTCACCAGCTCACCAGCAACTCTCACCAGAGAAGTGGTATGGCTCCCTTGTATTATAGCTCACCAGCAACTCTCACCAGAGAAGTGGTATGGCTCACTTGTCTTATAGCTCACCAGCAACTCTCCACCAGAGAAGTGGTATGGCTTACTAAAGTTTCACATATATATACTAGCATGGCTTACTTAAAAGTTCACATATATATATACCAGCAATTGGGTACCCCAGCAACTCTCACCAGAGAAGTGGTATGTCCCTTTTGTAGGAAAGCTCACCAGCAACTCCTACCAGAGAAGTGGTATGGCTCACTTGAATTAGAACTCACCAGCAACTCTCAGCACAGAAGTGCTAAGGACCTCAAAGTTCTATACATATATAGATATATAAATATATACATACATATATAGATAGATATATAAATACATACATACACATATATTCCAGCAACTGAACCACCAGCAACTCCGACCAGAGACGTGGCATGGTCCACTTAAAGTCCTATATATGTACAAGCGTCTTTTTTTTTTTAATACCCCGTTGAAAAAGGGGGCCTGGTCCGGTCCGGAGGGACTAAAGGAAAGCAAATTAGCAGGGTAAGATCTAATTTCTCCTTCCTTAGCGTCCCTCCGGACCGGACCAGGATGGACTGATGGGAAGTACCAAAGCAGTAACCTTAAGGGTGGGACCCTTTCAAACCCCTAAGCATCTCCGAGTTGCATAGATCACCTCCTGGCAACAATGAACATGTAGAGTGTATATCAATCAAAAGAGAATGAAGATAAGCTCAAAATGGCACCGTACAAAATGTGCACCTAGTGCACCAAAAATCGCTGTGCGAAGGAACGAACCCCGCTTCTCAAGATGGAGCATATGTTATAACACTCTCAGGAAATTGTCCCCCAGTGAGTAGACAAATAGAAGGTATGAATTCCTTAATACGTCGAGATATAGTGAGGCCGAACAATGGCAACCTACCTTGACTAGAAGTACCAAAAGGAAGGACCAAATAGCTTGTAACAGTTCTCTAAATATATAAGATCGTTTTAATATGTAAAGCATATATAAAGCATATAATTTCCTGTGATCTTGAACGCCAGTAGAAGAGTCCAGACCAGTAAGAAAAAAAGTGATTGGAAAAGATGAAAAATGGGAAACTAAGGTAGAGTGAAAAAGAAATACCCAGGTGAAGAAGTACCTCTTACCTAGACGTACTAGCTGATTGGAAAAAAAAGAAAACCTGTAAGAGAGAAACTTGCAGTCCTGACCCTGCTAGCTGAAGCCATGGCTACTAACAACAGTGTCTGAAAGGAGAAGAAGAAACCTTAAAGGAAACAAGATGATTTGAATCATCGTGCGAAGAATAACACCTGTCCCTCTGACAATGTCACTAAGGCACAGAGGCTAAAAGCTGAGAGAGAATACTGCAACTACAAAAGATGCCATCCTGCTTAGCAAGGCTGAATGCCTGTCCCAGACTGAGAGCATGCACCAGCCTGAGCAAGAGAGAAACAAAGAGGCCGGACTGGGGCAGAGAGAGGTCCTCTAGAGAAAACAGAAAACCCCCTCGGCTCCATAAAAAGTCAAGATGACAACCTAAAAGGCAGCCTGGTATATCTGCAAGGAAAAAACAAAAAACCATAAGGGTTACGCCCCTGAGATCCAAATATCTAAGCGAAATGCCCGACCTGAAGAGAAGGCCACCATGCCAGAAGGGGATGGCATGCTACAGGGCTGGTCAGATGGTAGATCCATACAAATGACTCCCCTTGAATAAAACAGACATCAGCCATGAAATAAACCAAACGTCAGTGCGGATGTGAACCCACCTAGGAGGCAGGACGATTAGAGTCAGAGTGAGAACCGAAGCTGGGCCTCCCCGATGACATCTCACTGCACTGTTCGCTAGATTACCCCTTAGGCAGCTTACAGAGAAAAGTGAAAACATGCAAAAATAAAATGACATACATGTCAATCGTGTAAAGGAGGGCACATGCAAGCCCTGTAAAGAAACAGAATGACCAGATAGTAGAACTGTCCGAGGAAAGGATGTACCTTCAATACACAAGAAGACCAGAGATCTACCAGGGGCCTCAATACGTAGCCTAAGAAGGCAACAGACCTACCAGGAGACCGAAGACCATTCTGAAAGAACATAAGCTAGAAACAGTCCTGCCAGAGAGCAGGATTGAGTCTTTGAAGTAACCTAAGATGATAACAGTCCTATGAGAGTACAGAAAGAGCATTCCGGACTAACATAACATGGCAACAATGCTGACCAAAGACAGAGTGCTCAGAATAAAACGCTAGCCCTCAGGGATACCTCCTTGCTCCGAGAGCGACTGACAGTCCCCTAGTTGCAATGTAAAGAGACCACATGGTAATCCTGAAAGCAAACCGAATGCCAAGAGCCAAGAAGGAAAAAATTAAGTTGCAAAGTAAAGAGACCACATGGTAGTCCTGGAAGTAAAACCAAATGCCAGGAGGAATGTCCTACTCAACTAATGCCGAAAAGAAGAGCAGCAGTCTCGGGGAAAAAAAAAACAAAAGGGAAGCTGCAAATGCTTCAGAACACTCAAAAAGATAAAGAGCACGGGAGTGCAGCTCATGAGACTGCAAAAGGCAATTGCCCAGGGAAAAAACCTTGCAACTATGTCGCATGTAACCCCAAAATATTGTGGAGACTGCGAAATATTTAGACGACTCTTGACCACCAGTACTAGGCATCCTGAGAACCATAAAAATTGCACTTCTCGGTCTGCGACTTGCTGACTTGTCGACAAGATTTTTGTTTGTTTGTTTTTTTTTTGTTTGTTTTTTAAATAGCTAGCTGACTCGCCATGAGTGAAGAAGAATCTCCCCTTTTCTGAGGGGTAGCATAACTATGATGAACTTTTAGAGACTGGAAAACAGTGTTGTGAAGGGACATTATTGCGCATTGTGAGCTGGTCACCCTTCCAGGACCCAGCCCGGGCGGACCCTGCTTAGCTTCCTTCACACCGGGCTCTATCCTTCTCAGAAACTCTCCTAAGAGAAATATGCAGAAAAGTTTGTATCAAAAAATGTGCTGCACGAAGCTTCACTATGGATCGAAGGCTTTCATGAAAAAGACTTGAGACTTTGAGAGCGCTCTTGACAGCATTTAGAATTGAAATAGGAGGAAGGAAAATTCCTTCTTAGGAACTAGGTTCTTGTGATAAAGATTTGAGACATTGAGAGTGCGCATGACGGCAGTGAGATTCCAAATAGGAGGAAGGGAGATCCATTCTTAGGAACTAGAAATTAAAATTGCATTCGGAAGAATCAAGAGAGAAAATGGTCTAAGATCCAAGAGTCTATGTAGGGAGACCCCTACTTCACATGCCTTGCCGTGAGAGCGATAGAGAAAGGAGGCGAAATGAAAAGCATAACCATCTAAAAATAAAACCGCAAGAACTCCTGGACAGAGGAAATAAGAAAATGACTGTCATGTAAGAGTAGCCTGCAATTATGATTTCATGACCCAAAGTTAAACAGGTGAGAGTGGCTTGTACCTATGATAACATCCTTACTGCCCCCATGCCTGTGGAAGAACAAACGTACAGCTAACATATAGGAAATATCCTGGTATGGAAAGCAACCTAAGTGCAAAGGCATAAAGTATAAAGTACTACATGCATCAACCTTCTCCTACAAGAGCACGCAACTCTGGAACGCACTGCCACGCGGCAGTGGGATACAAATGCAAATAAATAAATAAATAAACCTTTTCGAAAAATGCTATAACAAAAAAAACACAACTGTGAACTACCTTCCCACAGTCACATTGGAGCCGACTCTGTGGGTGCTGTGGGTGCTTGAGCACCCCCGATATTGAGAAAAACTCATGTATATGTCCAGGGAGGGGTCATTTTCATTGGACTTAGCACCCCCAATAATTTTGAAAAGTTGGCTCCTAGCCCACAGACAAACGCCACCCGAGATTATAAAGAAACAAACATCAAACAGGCTGGCCAAGTAATGTATATATAGTGGGACACAGACATACAGGAGTCCCAGAAAGAGAAATAAATTACTAAAACTGGGACCTGCACCCAGTTCTGTAGCCCACCTTTTGATGCTGCTTTTAACTCCTAACCCTTATTCACTCTGTTCAGGACCCTTATTTTAAACCTGCTCACTTTAAAATCTCCTTATCTCTTGTTTGTTCTGTCTGTCCTAATGAGATTGTAAGATCTGAGGAGCAGGGACTGTCTCTTCATATTCAAGTGTACAGCGCTGCGTTTTTCTAGTAGCGCTTTAGAAATGATAAACAGTAGTAGTAGCAGCTTCAGAGACTGTAGTGCTGACTATTAGGCTACAGCAACCAGCTACTCAACATTAAAAACATAAAAAGCAAAGAAATGACCCCCCTAAAGAACATAGGCGACTCCTGAGAAAGATCAGCCCCAAACGGCCCGAAGACGGCGAAAAAGAAAGTCCCGACGCACCCCCCAGCGGCGCACAATATTTACAGGAGCCGGAAGAGGAGATCCCCGACGCTGGCATACAGCGCGTCTCAGCTTCTCGGACATGACGGTAACGCGCGTGCACGCGCGTACCCGATTCGCGCCAAAATCTCTTTTTTTTTTTTTTTTTAAGCCCTGCTCCGCCGAACAAACCGCTAAGGGAAGAACACAAACGGCAGTGCTAAATAAAATACAGCTCAACTCAAAGAGGGCTGAAAACAAAATGCTGCCGCTTACTCTTTTTTTTTTTTTTTTTTTTTTACACAGCTGACTCACAGCATTCCCATGCAAACAGAGCTGTCTGCTCATTCAGTCAGTGGGGACAAGTTGTCTTTCATTTTTTTTTTTACACCTAAACTCCTCCAAATTACTGCTGCCTCTTTTTTTTTTTTTTTTAACCAGCTAGATAATATAGACACCTAAAACAGCCACCAGAGCTGCCTGCTCGTTAAAGTAATGGGGAAAACTCAGCTGAAGAGTAATAGAACAACACATAGCTGTCTGCTCGTTAGAAGCCGGGGGATGTAGCTTATCAGATTTAATTTTCTATAGTGGCTGCCTCTCCCAAAGACATACACCTTTCTAAACAAAGGGTAGTCCTTCCCAGCTATGTATGGGAGATGGGGAGGAAGGGGGGAGGGACCCGGAGACATCCGAGTTTGACACCCCCAGAGGCTGTAAAAGAAAGGAAAAGAAGTCCCTACCTGACCAGCGTCTAACAGAGAATTCCTAGGCACAGAAGAAGAGGTAGCAATGCTGTTCTTATTGTAAACCTCTAAAAGAGAAAGAGAGAGACTAATGGGCTCGCTTCCTACCTGCTGGGAGACTGAGAAAATACTGAGGCTAAGGTCACATGGCCAGGGCTCCTATTGGCTCTCTAGAGTCAGAGTTTTTCTCAGTCTCCACCTGCTGGTAGGCGAGCACAACCCATCAGTCCAATCCTGGTCCGGTCCGGAGGGACGCTAAGGAAAAGTGTTTACCCTTCAGGGACTCACTAGTACCCTTCCTTTGATTTAGTCCATGTACAAATCTTTATATTGATTCAAGAAAAATTCACAGAGCACACACTCAGAGGGCGAAAAATATCAAAGGACAATTATGAATTGTAAATATTAAACTCAAATCACACAGCTTCACACCTGCTGTGTATTGCACTGGATACAGGACACGCTCTACCCTGCAATAGCAGTTCATTCGTTTTAAAGTGGAGAAAAACGGCTTCAGTTATGGCCACCCAGCCAGCCAGAATTTCACTGTCTTATAAGGCACGGCGCACCATCATTTCGCAAAAAAAAAAAAAACTCCACTGTTGTCAATAAATGACAGACTTTTAATTCATGTTTACACTGAATATTGTAGAACGTCTCATGTATCCACGATTCACAGGATTAAATATCTAATATCCTTTACACTTTAATGACGCGTGACTGTTGCCAGTACTTAACTTAGATCCACGTTCTGCAAATGGCACTAAGCTTCTTAGGACTGAAATGTCCATAGGAAGGAGAATATTGCTGAAAACCTGGGAAAAACCACCAGGCCTGTGTTTCTTACCCATCACCTTACGTACTTCCTGTCCTCACCTTTACACCAATGGCTTTGAAGAGTGCTGGATGTCTGAGCGGGAGCTCAACCATTTCTTTTATCTGAGCAAGCTGTTTCCGGCAGCCACCGATGTCATCATACCCCACCTCGTTAAGAGACTCCTCCTCATCCTGTGAGAGGAAAAAGACAGCAGCATCAGTATGAAAGCAGAGCCAGTACCAGTCTAAACTCTTAACCATTACAGAGAGGAATATCAAATGCATTTAGACCAGCACAAGTCTAGAAATGGTAACTCAAGTAACACAAAGCCAAGGAAAAAAGTATCCATGCTTCTTAAAGGAAAGCAAACACACTTAACTAGCTTTTAGGTGCATTCGCTTCAGCAGATACCCAGTTTTGCCAACCTTTACTCACTTATTTGACTAATGCTTCTCAACCCTCTCATGGAGGCACACCTAATCAGTCAGGTTTTCAGGATTACCATAATGAATATGCATGAGTGGTGAAGGCAGGGCAGCAGCAGATTTGCAGGGCACCAGAGGCAGGAGGCAGCTCGAAACCTTGGGGTTATCTTTGACTTCTCTCTCCTTCTCTGCTCATATCCAGCAGATCGCCAAGACCTGACCTGTCCTTTCTTTCTTTCTTTACAACATCCGTAAAATCCGCCCCTTTCTTTCCGAGCACTCTACCAAAACCCTCATCCACACCCTGGTCACCTCTCGTTTAGACTACTGCAATCTGCTCCTTGCTGGCCTCCCACTTAGTCACCTCTCCCCTCTCCAATCGGTTCAAAACTCTGCTGCCCGTCTAGTCTTCCACCAGGGTCACTTTACTCATACTACCCCTCTCCTCAAGTCACTTCACTGGCTCCCTATCCATTTTTGCATTCTGTTCAAACTTCTTCTACTAACCTATAAATGTACTCACTCTGCTGCTCCCCAGTATCTCTCCACACTCATCCTTCCCTACACCCCTTCCTGTGCACTCCGCTCTATGGATAAATCCTTATCTGTTCCCTTCTCCACTACTGCCAATTCCAGACTTCGCACCTTCTGTCTCGCTGCACCCTACACCTGGAATAAACTTCCTGAGCCCCTACGTCATGCCCCATCCTTGGCCACCTTTAAATCTAGACTGAAAGCCCACCTATTTAACATTGCTTTTGACTCGTAACCATTTGCCTCCACCTACCCTCCTCTCCTCCTTCCTGAACACATTAATTGATTTGATTACTTTATTTTTTGTCTATTTAGATTGTAAGCTCTTTGAGCAGGGACTGTTTCTTCTATGTTTGTGCAGCGCTGCGTATGCCTTGTAGCGCTATAGAAATGCTAAATAGTAGTAGTAGTAGAATCTGAAGACCTCCAGACTCAAGCCACCTGCAATGCTCAACTGGGGACCAGTTAAATAACTGGATCAGGAGCAAACCACTCAGAACCAGGTGCTGAAAAGTGTGTCCATCCACCTGCTGGAGATAGAAAATATCAAGGAGCTGGACTGGAAGCCAGAGATGTGTTTTAGCTCAGTTCTATCTCTCTACCAACTGGTTGGCAGACAAAACTATCCCACAGCTTCTGGAATAGTGAAAATCAGACAATTACAATTTCTGAAATATTTGGGGGGAAGGGTACATATGTATATTCATATACACACCCAAAATATTTAAGAGTATGGAGGCAATTTTTCAACTGTAAACTTTGGTGCAAAGTTGCAGGTTAATGAATCCCTGAAGCATGAGCCCTCAATAGCCGAGCAAGTCAGCATAGATGCATGTACAAGGCGCTTTGAAATTGTTCTTCCTTATGTTCGATTCTGTAAGGAATGGAAAGGTGACTTACTTTGGGGGGGGAGGAAGGGGGGTCTGCAAGGTACACCATATGTGTGCCTATAGGTCATGCAAGAGATGAAACAATGAAACTACCTCTCAGCCCCAAGTAATGGGAAAGTGCACTTGGGCCATCTCTTATGTGCTGCCTGAAAATGCTTAAGTCTCTCCCATTTCCAATGCCTGCCACTTAGACTTTGCCAATGAGAATGAGAAGGGGGGGGGGGGAAGAAAAAGGCCATCTCTGAAGACCCCAGTGCAAAGGTCACTGCCTGTGATACACATTCCTATCTTGCTTTATTTTAGGACCTGCTTTTAATTGTGCTTTTGCACACACTCCATGCCTCATTAATCAGGACAGCAGCAGTGTTTGCCCACTCACCTCTCGTTTGATGGGTTCACCTTCACAATGGATCACTGTGTCTGGAGCCACAATGCAGTACGGGCTTGGGTCTGTCTCCACCACTTTAAATTCTACTGCACGCATTCCTCCACGAACCAAGAATATGTC
Organism: Microcaecilia unicolor; assembly: GCF_901765095.1. Taxonomy (NCBI): domain Eukaryota; kingdom Metazoa; phylum Chordata; class Amphibia; order Gymnophiona; family Siphonopidae; genus Microcaecilia; species Microcaecilia unicolor. Next base: position 19,227,759 of record NC_044032.1, on the reverse strand, counting down.
CCCTAGGAGAGCCCACAAGGAAGAAAAAAAAAAAGGGGGGGGTGCAAGATTGTCAGTTTCATGACCCTGGATTCATCTGGAGTCCTAAGACAGAATGCAAGATACATTTTATGTATAATGATTGTGCTTATGCTCAAGACATCTGAGGCTGTGAAGACCAGAGCTGAGAATTGTTGGCCTACAGCTAAACACAGCTTGTTGTCAGTGAGTGATACAGAGAGAAACTAGTGTCAAATATGCAGGTCTTAATACAAGGACAAGAAGAGAAAAATATCTAAACCCGCTCCAGAAAGCAAAGGAAACACACTACAGAATCTGGTAAAGTAAATTCTGATTCAGAGAATTGCTCCAACACACAATGCAGTAAACTCTCAAAACCCTCTATCAAAAAAAAAACAAAAACAAATTAGAAGCTTGGATGGCCTTTAGAAAAGCAGAGGGACCAAGCACATTATAAACATTTTATGTCAAGCTCCTTAGAAATCCTTGTTCACAATCCACCTTCTGGGACTACAGGTAACACCGAAGCTACAGGACAGCAATTACTGACCATAGTCCTACAGAAAACTGCTTCATTCTGAGTAGGCCATTAGGAGATCGTGAGCTCCAAGAACTGCAGCGTTTTATCTGCTCACCCTTCTTGTCCAGCCGCTGTATGATGGGAAAGAAGGAGAAGCACAGATCCTAAACCCTTTAAGACAACTCAGGCCCCCAGGATGATTTACACTATACTGGACTTGTGTTCTACCCCACCACCCTCCTCATCCAGGATCACAGAAGCTTGCTGGACCAGTGTGAGCAAGGTGTTGTTGAGCCCCAAAGACAAAATAGCACCCTTGAAACCTAAACCTGAATGTCACACAGAGGAGAAATGGGCTTGTTGCTGTGTGATTTAACCCAATGTAGGAGTCTGCTCCAGAGGAAATGCCCATGGCAGAATTAGCCCCTCTGACTGGCACCAGGTTTATGGAGATCTTTTACAAGAGCATTCCAATGCAGGTTTACTCCCTCTTAGCAGGAATTATGTAATTTCCAGAGAAGAGTTTCAGATGAAGGTTCATGGTTCAATTTTACTTTACATATTCAAAACAAAAAAAAAAAGGAGCAAGAAAAAGAAGACAATACAGGTGCAAGAGGAAACTACAATAGGCAAAATTACCACTACTCCACCTCCTGCCACAAAAGGAAGACTCGGTAAGTGAAAGCCCTAATGTAATACTAGACTAAAAGCTTCTCAAGGAATGTTTTAAAAAGTGGACTTTGCATTTCATTAATGAAGATTCAATGTACAAAGGTAATGAATTCCATAGTGGAGCCGTGACAAAATAGAACGTGATGTCAAAACAAATCTTGCAATGTGAAGGAATAGTAAATTGTTAAGAATGTAATAATATATTGAAGAAGCCAGCCACTGTCATCCTAGAGATGCCACACAAGGTCTGGACTCCTTTTTTATTACTGGCAAGTTTAAGCAGATTTGCTGCATAAAGAATACTTGGGAGCTCACGCTGCATGGTTTCTGAGAGCAAAGCTTACAGCTTGCAGGTCTGTCTCCATCTGCTGGCTAAGGAGCATAACCCATGCATTTTGGACTGGTCTGGTGAACAAGTGGAATATCTGGAGAACCAGTTAATTTTTTATTTGGATTTTGCTCACACCTTTTCAGTAGTAGCTCAAGGCGAGTTACATTCAGGTACTCTGGATATTTCTCTGTCCCAGGAGGGCTCATGATCTAAGTTTGTACCTGAGGCAATGGAGGGTTAAGTGACTTTGCCCAAGATCACAAGGAGCAGCAGTGGGATTTGAACCGGCCACCTCTGGATTGCAAGACTGGTGCTCTAACCTCTAGGCCACTCCTCCACCCCAAAGAATCTTGTTACTCTTTGGGGTTCTACATGGAATGTTGCTACACTTTCATGGAATCTTGTTATTCTTTAGAATTCTAGAATCTTTATTCTTTATTTGGATTTTGCTCACACCTTTTTCAGTAGTGGCTCAAGGTGAGTTACATTCAGGTACACTGGGTATTTATTTCTCTGTCCCAGGAGGGCTCACAATTTAAGTTTGTACCAAGATCACAAGGAGCAGCAGTGGGAGTTGATGAGTAATTTAAGATTTCTAATTTTCCCAGATCCCCCTTGACATCACAGTTGATACAGTACAAAAATAACTGCAGGCGTTTTTGGGATTTCATTTGAAAAGTGGTGACAGCTCAATATTTGTCAATGCCATAGGATGAGTCTTCTTTAAAGAAAAGGGATTTAACCGGGTTTTTGAGTCACTGCTGGAGGCTGTTACTCAAAAGCAATACCCCAGAAGTGACACTTGCTCTTGAGCCAGACAGTAATACTATCCTATGTTTTGTTTTATTTTTTTTTTAACCTATGGATAAGTTATGGGGTCTGTGATTCCTGCTTTCCTGATTCACCTAGTCTTCAACACAATTTGCCAGTCAGATTTTCAGGATACCCACAGTGAATATGAATGAAAATCTGCATACGGTAGAGATAGGACATGTAAGTTTATTTCATGCACATTATTCACTAGGGTATCCTGAAAATCTGACTGGCAAAGTCTGTCACGAGGACATGGTTGAAAATCCTTGATCTAGGGCCAAACAAAAAGATTAAGGACCAGATGATCAAAAGCAAACGAAGGTGCTGGAGGCCATTAGCCCGGACTAGCGCCATATGCATGCGCCCCATTATCAGAGCCGGCGAGCACATGTAATAACGTGCTCACCAGCTCTAAAAGCTAATACCATGCAAATGCATTCTAAACAGGACATTTGTATTCCTCCCCAATGCAGGGCAGGCAGTGCGCCAAACAACAGCGCTGCTACTGCTGTAAACCCTATGCCATATTGGAGCTGGTGTTAGGGTTTACAAGGCATTGGG